>NC_092049.1:29237801-29537801 GCF_003086295.3 Arachis hypogaea
CCAAATCCCTCATTTAGATATATGCTGAGCCAATGCAATTACTCCAGTGGTAGATGCTGTATTCCCAACTATATTCTAAATCCCAATTTCCCTTAATTATGAATTGCAGCAAGCAAGCAATTGTGGGAGGAAGGGAAACATGTGTGAAGAAGACATTTCACAAAGCAGCTTCTCAAGAAAGCACTTGAGAATGAGAACAGTAGCAAAACTTTATATGTTGAGTCTCTCCGCCTTTTACACTTGCTTACCTTTACAGTTTACAACCTATATATTCAAGATCACATATGAATAAATCTTAAAGGACATACCTTATTTCTCCACAAGTTACAAAGAATATTACAAACATAGCTTTGAGCTTTGAACTTTGAGACCAAATTAAGCTATCTTGAGTATCCATTGGCCAGAACAGGGATCCTCACCTTGTGACCTCTGCTCCCTTTCATCAAAACCTCACCAAAGCTATAGGTTCCGGTCACTGACCGAACTGTTAGTGTCACGGTAAACTTACGCGATGCGCCTGGTCTGATGGTCATTGCTGGAGGATTGACTTCAATGGCAACTGCAGGGTCCATTCTAGCTGTATTCACATATGTTTCTTCTTCCCCTGCAACATTTGTGACGGTTCGGGTGACAACTCGAGTTCTTACTAGATGGGAGACTGTAACGGAAGGACTGTTTAGATTTGCTGGGTTGCCCATTGTGTTGTTGCATGGTGTGTTTGTATAATTCTTTATCTCATGAATGTCGATGCCGGGTGTTGTGCACAAGAACCCTAGATAATCATTGTATCCTGCAAAATTAATTAGGTGGTTTTATTATTCATTTATCTTTAGGTTTTCACTTCATGATATAATATTCAAAATCATTTAGGGAAGACTCACATTATTTAAATAAGTTATTTTATTGGATTTTAATAAGTTAAAAGCAAGTGAAGACAATAGGAAACAGAAGATCCACATCTAGTAAAGATATTTTTAAGAACTGATTTGAAAGAGGTATGCAGAATACCCTTTATTTTATTACTTTGATGAAGATTTACCATTTCCATTCTAGTTGTCATGATAATGACTTTATTTTAATTTGGACAAGATTCCATTCTGATAAATTTCAAATTCGTTTTGCAAAACATATTAAGCATCCCAAACTGGCACTGCATAGATGTCCCGGCCCCAATGCCAGTTTCTTGTTTATCATTCTTATTCTTTCTGGCTAACTCTTCAAATCAGATTCATCAAAATTCAGTTCAAATAAATTCTTGAATTTTACTTACCTTGATTCTCATATCTATGTAAATTCATGTTTCAGAACATTATCCTGACAAGACTAAAGTATAGAAAATAAAAAAATAAAGGTTATCTAAGAGGGAAGAAGTAATAAACCTGCATCAAAGATTAGCCCAGGGTCCAAAGCATCTCTTGGATTAACATGTCCACTCCCATAATCAAAAGGAGTAGCTTTTACTAGCTTCATCGCCTGTGTTTCAGAATATTGCTGTGCTAGAATAGGATTTCCTGCTCTGTCTAGAGTTGTTGATGTCGTCATCAAGGCTGATTTGATGGCGGCAGGGCTCCAATGTGGATGTTTCTGCTTTATGAGAGCCGCAATGCCGGCTATATGTGGAGCAGCCATGCTAGTTCCAGATATCATGGCAAATCCCTCTCCTGCTTAAACAAAAATCACTTAACATAAATCAAATCCTATAGCATATTGATATCTTTGCTACAATGTTTTTCTTCCACCCTCCTCAATCATGCAATGGTTCTTTCAATAATACTATAAAACTACAGAAGCGCACCCCATTTTCCAACAATGATATCATAGTAAGGGCCCATTTTGTTAGCCAAATTTAGATTCTAAGCAGACTATAATGAGAAGTTTACTGGGACATTTATTTAAAAGGTAAAGAAGTGACTATTTGTCTAAATTAATCTATGTGGTCAGAAAGGACGATAGAATCATACCTCAGGTGATTCGAGTGTGTAAGATGTATAGATGAAAGTAAGAATAGGCCAAATAAATAGAGGAAGAACAAGACCAAAAAGGATAAACAAAACCACTGAAAAGGGTTTAAACTTCAATTTCAATGGTCTGTCTAGACATTTGACAGGGCATATCATCTTTTGATCGATGTAATTAACACTACCTAGTGGAAAAATTGTTGTTGCTATTATTGTAATCTTAGAACAAAAATAAAACATGAAACTTCAAAATCAATTATTAGAGGAATTTTAGCCTATTAAGGTCATGTGCATGTTCTTGTTTCTGCGACTAGGCTGTCCTATGTCGGTATCAAATGTTGCTGTTATCAATGAATTTCCCAGATTATTAACATGGACAAAAATAAGAAGAAATCATGTTTGCCCCATCAATCAACTCAGCTAGCCCTATGGTGCAGTTCAAATGTTTATATATAGGCTGAAATTTCAAGACATCGGCTACTAAGGGGACAACAACTTAATCAAACCATTACTTACCAATATAATTTGGTTCATCAGTTCCATTTAGAGACCAAGCACCCCAAATTAATGATCCCGGTGCCAATATATCTGGCTTGAGAAGATCTGCCTCTTGGAAATTAAAGTCCTTTATATTTGGTCCTCTTGCAGAGAATAAAGCCACCTGTGGTGCAGACTTATGAAGAATAGGCATCAAACCATCCCCAATTTTTCCAGTACCTTTGAAACTCTTCACCCTTCCAGTCCAGTCTCTTGGAGTGGAGATTTTATAATAATCTATTAGTTCCTGAAAATGATGATTTCAAATACAAAATGATATTATAAATATCACATACTTTGTCATCATTAAGAAAAGTGCTAGAAGCATATAAAATAAGTATTAGAAAACAATAATAGCAAAGTGCCTGATTGTGGAATAACTTAAACAGATGGAAAAGCGTAGCAGTCATATATTTGGTCCGCCCCAAAATAAATATATAAGCAAAGACAAGTCAAGTACCTTTGACTTGCTGACATCTGCGATAACAATCCCAGGAATGCCAACAGGGACTGGATCAAATTTTGCTCCAGGAGAAACAGTTTCAACACAGAGAACAAATCCAGCTGCACCAAGAGACTTCGCTGTTTCTGAAACCTTTTTTATTGATGCAGAACCAACTACAAAGTTGAAAGAATAACCACAAAGAAGAATGTTCCCCTTTATCAAGTTCTTGTTTAGAAGTTCAGGTCTCTGGCAATCCGTGGGATTGTACTTCATAACTGAGGAGTCTAGCACAACATCATTTGCAGCAACTAATGTGTATGATTGGTTAAAATGTGTAGAAGCTGCCCAAAGCCGTGCCAAAGAATGGAGACAACCATAAATATACTTCGCACATAAGCATGGAATTACAGAAGAATAGTGATAACCAAACAAAACAAAGCTATTGGCCAATTTCACTACTGACTATATTTTTTCATTAATACTAATATTAAAATCATCCTACTATTCTTTCTTTTGAGAAAAAGGAAATAAGTAGATAAAGAGAATAGAATGATATTAGCATTTTCTGCTAGCTACTGGCACCAGCATCAACAAGGAAAAAGCAGTACCAAAACTCTCTAATGATCAGAAAAGTAAAACACTTAAGCTGGTAAAATGATTTTTACATTTTTCCAACTATTGTACAGAAACACACTGTAGCCTATTCCAATCCTTAGTCCCAAGGAGATCTTTACCTACCCTATAAATAATTGATGTTATCCATAGAAGAAAATTATATGCATGTTTTCTCATTCTTTTCTGTTTTCATTGTAGCACTCAAAAGAGCAATGTTGATATAATCAATAAAAATGAGTCATAACTGAAAAGAGACTTATTCTACACGAGACTTCTCTTTCTGTTTACATTCTCCTTCTAATAGTTACAACCCAATAAACGTAGTGGGAAGTTGGAAAACTTACGTGATAGACCAATTCCAGCCAAGATTTTACCATCTCCAAGAGTCAGATGATTTTTATATCTACGATCATCAATTGCTGCAGCTACGGATGCTATCCATGGACTATACGAAACTAAAGTCTTAGGAAAGGGGCCACCATTTCCGGCAGCCTGTGCAACAAAGACACCAGCTTTCACAGCTCCAAGAAGCGTAGCATCAAATGGGTTTAAATAAGTGGTTTTGGTGGTTGCTGGAGGACTGTTGGGTCCAACAGAAAGGCTGAGTATATCAACCCCATCATGTACAGCCTGTAAACTCTCAAATTTAAACAGTTAGACATGTTGGGCTGAAACACTATCCCTTAAAAAGTAAAGACTGCATAACAGATTTCATCTAATGCCAAACTTGAGTGTTGAATTTAGAGTAACTTTAAAAAAGAAAAAAACTTCTTAAAAGCATCTCCTCTTGAGCAATCCAGTGTAATGGCTAGCAATTTTTAAAAGAGAATATAACGTAACAGTATTTTCCAACCTCAGTTAATGAACCAAGAGAACTCAAAAATCTTGGGAAAATATATATTCTGTTGAACAATTGAACATTCGGAGATGAAAGATTGAGAAAAGTATTATAATTATAGGTGTATACCTGATCAATTGCAGCAACTACATCTGCAATGAAACCTCCAAAGAGTCTATAGAGTGCTTTGTACACAGCAATCCTGAAGACAAACATAACAGATGTCTAACTCTAATGCAACAAAAAGGATTACATTTCCCAGTTTCATAAACAATTCATCTAGGGAATTATCGTTCCTCACCTGGCACGAGGAGCCATTCCACTTGCTTTCCCAAATTCATGTCCATGCATCCTCACAGGAATTCCATTTCTTCCAGCCGCAATAGAGGCAGTATGACTGCGAAATGAAGATGCAAAGATGATCAAGGAATTGTTCAATGAAAATCGTTTACCAACTAAGAAGATAAGGTTTCAAGCACGAATGCCAATACTATCCACTTCAAATGTTTTAAAGACAGACAGAAGAACTGGAATTGTGTAGTCTTTGCAAACTGGAAAGGTTAAGATTATATTTCAATTTCAGCTCCGCATCACTTTCAAGTTATAAGGATGCATCCCATTCTCAACCTTGAGTAGATGTTCCAGAAATCCCACGAAAATTCATGATAGGATTTCCATTTTGAGCTATACTGACCAATTAATCTATTAGATAGCAATATTTACTCCATGTAGAAACAAAAACAAAGAGATAAACACCGGTTGCTTTAATTCTGAGCAAAGGACTCGTCATAGTATAACAGAAGAGGGAATCAGAGTTTCAAAGTAAGATGGTAATGAAAAGTAAAATAGGGTCTCTTACCTTCCATGCCCATCCCCGTCCAAAGGAGAAGCAAAATCAACTATAGGGTTAAATGCCCCAGCAGCTATTGCAGCTTGAGCAAAATGCTGTGCTCCTATAATCTTCCCATTACAGAAACTTCTCTTAGTCTCCGGGTCAACTTCACATTTTCCTCTATACGTTGGAAGTGGCCCATATGGTTCAGTATTATAAGTGACAAAGCTGGGATGGTGAGGATATATCCCAGAGTCCACAAATCCAATCACTATGTTTTCTCCGGCTCGATCATAGCCACCTCCTGTCGGCCACACTCCAGTTGGAAGCCCCAAAAATTGTGGTGTATGTGTTGTAAGTCTCTTCACTTTCCAGTCCCTCACAACAGATTTAACACCAGGAGCATGTCTAAGAGTTTCTGCCTACTAATATAAGAGCAGAACACAAGGAAATTAGTGTGCAGAAATGAGTTTGGAAAAGAAAAAAATATTGTTTACTACCAATTGAAGAATACTAGAAAGATCATAAAGACATCACCTGCTCTGGGGAAAGATGCACAGCAAACCCATTTATAAGATGTCGATAGCTATAGAGTTTTGTGTACGTCCCAGCATCAAACAACATTTCAAGTAGCATATCATGTCTTTTCTCAAGGTGGCGTGCATAAGAAGTGACCAATTCACTGCAAGAAGTTCAAAATAGTACAGAAAGCGGAGAAATTAGCAACGCAGAAATCAGTATCCAGTTCTTGATCCAGCAAACATTTAGCATTTACTTATGCACATCACAAACTTTAGTAAATATCTCCAATAACAGAGTTATGGTGAAGTTACCCTATATTAGAAAATAAAAATGTAAATATCTCCAATATTTATGTTAACTTAAGCTTGGAAGAACAACTTATATAAGAAATTATTGCCAATAATTCATTATTCTAAAGTCTTAACCGCTTAAAACCATTACATTCTTTGTTTCCAGAGTGCATAAATTCATTCATGCAGAATTAGTCCAATTACAATCTTGAACGAAAACAAAGTTTTTCCAACCGTTTAGATTCTTTGTTGATTGAATTGTTGTGATTATTAAGAAACATAAAAAACTGGAGAATATATTCAAATGCAAGTACCTTGTGGTATCGATCTTCTCATCAGATTCCACAGCAGTAGCTTCAAACCCATCGATACCGCCGGTGTAACTTATGATAGGCTCACCTTCAACGGTTACTATATAAACCTCTGCCTTCCCAGGTTCAAGAATATTGGCCAATATAATTATTATAAATATACACCAAAACTCCACCAACCTCATTTTTCAAATTATTGGAGTTCCCAACTTGAATAGCTTAAGCTTGAGATCTGTTTCATCATACATCAGTGTCATTAGACAAAATAATTAGAAGTATAAAATAGCAAAGAAAAGAGAGAATAATCAAAGCCAAACTGAGTAATTAACAACAACAATAACATTGATACCAAGTCAAGACAGTAAATTACTAATTTTTAGAAATAGAATGTGTTAGTTTATATATACAAATAAAAATGTTTTCATAATCTAATATTCCTGACACTGATAGCAGATTAACATAAAATAAACCAAGAGTTCCTAAAATATTCTTTAAATAAATATTTATACAGCAGAGCGTGTGACAAAAATATTGAGAGAGAGAGAGAGAGAGACAGAGAGAGGACGCACAAAAAAATTATTACAAAAACAAATCCGCAAATTTCTGATATTAGAAAAAAAAAACAGAGTAACCAGAACTCGCAATAACAAAAATAGAATGACTAATCAGGGAAAGAAGGTTCAACATTCACAATAACAAATCATTAGGAATGAAGAATGAGGAATGAAGCAAAAATAGAAAGCAGTTATACCAATGTGACAGACTGTATGATGATCGAAGCAGAAGAGCAAGCTACAACTGTAAAAAGGAGATTAGAAGATTCATATCGCGGACATTGCGGCGCAGAATAAAGTGATAACAAGAAGTAGAAGAAGCAAAGAATCGTCGGCAACAAGAAGAAGAAGAAGAAGAGAAAAGCGAGAATGGAGTGTGAGTGTATATGTATGTATGTATGGGATGGGTGTAGTCTATTGTAGTAAGAGAGTGGACACCATGGTTGGGTGGATTCACGAGCACGCCATTGGAGTGGCGATCTAGATCGGGTGCAGAGGAGTGCACCTCCACTTCCCGTGATCGGAGATCTAACGGTCACCGTTTAGTGCCATGCTCTGTGGAACTGTACTCACAGACTGGGTGACAGTGAGTGAGTGAAGGAAGTGAAAAAATAAAAATAAGCTAAGGTGTGGGGTGTGGAGCATGGGTCAGGGTCAGGGTCACACTCTCACATGTTTTTTTATCAGAGACATGATAATTTTATGATAATTTTCCTTGTAATAAGACAACCTTATGGAAAATTTTGTAATATATTTATAATCTTCAACTAAAATAAATTATTAATAAAATTTTTAGAAGGTTTTGTGATAAATTTAAAGATTTCGAAAAAAAGTATTAAACAAGTTTTTTTTGAAATAATTAAAATAGATTTATAAGTTTCTGATAAGACAATAAATTCTGTCTAATATTTTAATGTGAATTTGATTTATATTTTTATTTTCTATTTTCTAATATTTCTGTTCTTATAATTTTATGAAATAAAAAACGAGAAATAAAAATAAGAAATAAAATTTTATTATTTTTACTTTTTTTATAAAATTTTAAAAATAAAAAAATACTAATAATAAAAACAAATGTAAAAACACAAACTAAATACATTTTTAATTTTTTAAAAATCTATAAACATAATATTTTAAAATTTATTAGTTTTTTTTTTTAAAAAAAGACCTATAAATATAACACATTTTTTAAAAAAAAAACTTATTTAATATTTTATCTTTCTTAAATTTCTATAAGTCCTATATAATTTTTTCAAAAATCCATTTGTCTTTTCCTGTAATTTTATTCCTTCATTTTTTCATATTAACGTACATTTTTTCATAAAAAATATTTGAGATATTTTTGGTGTACTTTAAACACATATCTATTTATGTACTTTAATTTATATGTGTATTTTGAATAAAAAATGTATTTTATTCGTTGTCAGGCACAGTGCGCAGCAACAGTAGAGCAGAGTCGAGTTATAATGGAATTATTGTCGTTTTCCAAATACGAAATTAGTTTCAAAAACAGATGTACATGTACCATATATATTTTTGGAAATGTTGTGTAGCTAAATAATATTAAACTGTCAAAATTTATTATTTTTTAATTTTATTTAATATATTTTATAATAAATAAATATTAAATACGATAGATTTAAATTATTTAAGTTGATTATTTTTTATTTTTTTATTTATTTCATCTAGTTTTTGTTTTTTTCTTTATTTTGACGGAAGGTATCAACCAAAATTATATCAAGATCTTAATTCGTAGAGCAGATACGACTTTTCTTGTGAGTTGCTCTTAGGATTTAGATCTCATGTCCAATAGTGGTATAAAAACAAACAAATAAATAGAAAGTAAAAAGTAAGAAAGAATAAGAGCAAAAAAATTAAAATTAAAAATTACAAGACTTGTATTATAATATGCAAAAAATAAAGTCTCCCAATACTTACTAGACTCATGATTCATGTTTTCATACAACAGTGTGACTAAGAATTTTTAGAGTGAGTGAGTATGTGAATGAATAGAAGCTCATCTAGCTTATTGTTTATAGAAAAAAAATTCTAAACTAATTGATATAACATTGGACTTCAAATAAACTTGCTCTTCAAGTAATCTTGGACCTCAAGCAAACTGGGATCTCAAGTAGTCTTGAACTTCAAGTAAATTTGGACATCAAATATAAGGTAACTTGACTATCAAGCCAAACTCATTCTTATTTTCTTTATCCATGGTGTGCTTCATGCATATATGATCTTCGACTTTAACTATCGAATTCTTTTTGACGTCGACCATTTGTGCTAAATTTTTTGCACAATAAAATGCCCTTCGAAATTTTGGATAGCTTTGATTTTGATGAAGCATTAAAAACTTTAAAATCACCTCTAAACTCAATCCATAGTAGTAAAATTGATCTCCATCTTCTATATCAACTTTCACAAGTGCATCTTTTATCTTGACTGTTTGTCGACTACTTCTTTTTTTGTCTCTTTTGCAATACGCGTAAAACACATAGTCATATTCATTTTCGACTCTCTTTGTCAGGTTAGAAAGTCTAACAAATTTTCACCAGCCTTAGGATATATAGGTCTTACTTTAAGCATGCTAGTGTCAAAGTGAATTTCTTGATTCACCATCGCAATGACAACAAACTTCTCAAATTCAACAAAGTTCGAGGTCAACTCGCAAGGATTTTTGCCAACCTTTGTATCTAGTATCTTGTTAGGCAATCTTAACTTGCTTTTAATATTTTCCTTCGTTGGGAATACCTTTTCTTTGACAAAGTTAAGAGATTGACACATAAAATGAGACTTGTCTTTTGTTTCTACTGCAAATACATCATTTTCGACCTTCAACTCAGAATACATCATACAGGCAACAAAAGCTACTATTTCTTCTTCAAAAACGTTCTCATCTTCTTGTTCTTTTTCTTTTTGTAACTTTTTGATCTGTCAGACATTGTCTACCAATTGAGCAAGGTCAATAAATTGTTGGTTAACTAGCTTCTTTCTAATTTTGAAGTCAAGCCCACTAATCAATATCTTGACAATTTTAAGCTATGAGATCAAATTATAGTACTTATTTTTATATTTTTGAATCGAATAAGATAATCTTCCATCATCTCTGTCTTGAATTTTTTTATTGAGAACAAATCAGAGAGTGTAACTTTTAGTTCTTCTCTAAAAAATTGATCATGAAAACTCTTCTTTAACTATTCCCATGAATAGACCAATTTAGGCTGTAAATTTGAAAACCAAGTGAAAGTATTTGCAGTCAAAGAAGAAGGAAAAGTATCTCATTTTGAGTCACTCATTGCTAGCTAGAACCCTAATTTCGACTGTATAGCAAGCCACATGTTTGACAGTCGACTCACCACTTTCTCTTGAAAATTTAGTGAGTGATTTTGGGGTTTTGACTCCTCTAGAAAGTTCTGCTTGCAATACATAATCAAAAAATGGAGATATAGAATATGGTTGGTAAGTCAACTTTACGTTGAAACCTATCCTATTTAGCATTTGCTGGACAACTTGTGAAATATTCTGCTCATCAACTTGTGCAATGTCACATTGAGAAAACTGATTTTGTCGAGCACCATTTACTACATCATCAGGGTTTTGCCTCTTATTAATTATTACAGGCAACGGATGACCTTCCAACTGAGGTTGATGACCTCCTAGTAGATTTGGTGTTTTATAGTTATCTAGACTGCTCCAGTCAATTCATTCATCTGCCTCGTTACTTGTTCAAACTTAGCATTATTATTTTTCATCAAAGGATTTAAGATAGTTGTCATCTGCTGAGTCAATATGTTAACCAAACCATGATTACTTTCTGCTATTTGCTGTCTAAAACATTCTAAGGAATCTACCGTGTTAGACAGAACTGCCCCTGACATTGGTAATTTTGTCGATCTTCCTGAGAACAATAGGCCTTTATGCATTTTAGTAGATGTCGAAGGCATAACGGGGGTCGAACAAGGAAACTCCATTTGTCTCGACGATTGAATCCGCAAATCAATCTGAGTTGATGTTGCCCCTACATATGGTTATGTCGACATTGACAAAATACCTTGTTGAGGTAGTTGTGATATTATGGGTCCTGATATCATTAGTCCCAAATAGGAAGGATTGGCCATCATTTATTGATATAAATATGGGTTATATCCTTGTACAAAATTTTGTGGATTTATTCCACCAATTGAGTTCGACTGAACATTTGTATATACCCCAGAAATAGGTAAATTAGCCCAAAATGGCGAATATTGAGGTAACCATTACATAGGCCAAGTAGTCGGATTCAATTTTATTACACTAGGAGAAACTACTGAAGCCACATTTGTCTGTTCATATGCCTAGTCGAACTTCTAGCAAAAGTCATAGGCACGTGGTCTGACCCTTCTATCGAAGAGGACGACTGAGATGACATAGAAACAGATGCGTTTGGACCGTTATAAGGTATAAATTTATCACTTCATAAACACATACACAACAACCACTTTAGGCAACCAATCTTACCCAAGGTTCGACCAGGTGTGCTAATTTGTTTCGCCTGAATTTTGCTTTTTTTGACCTCAACAGGAAGTGTCAACTAAGCTTGTATCAATATCTCAATTTGGGGAGTAGATACGACTCCTCTTGTGGGTTACTCTTAGGATTTAGAGATCGTGACCGATAGAAGTGTAAAAACAAACAAACAAATAAATAAATAATTATAAAAAGCAAGAAGTAAGAAAGAACAAGTGCAAAAAATAAAGAATTAAAAATTACAAGACTTGTATTAAAATATGCAGAAATTGACAAGAGATTGAATGAAAATAACAGAATTTAAATAACAGAAAGAAAATAACATAATTGAAATGACTGAAAGAGAAAATAGAGTCTCCCAATACTTATATGGACTCGTGACTCATGTTTTTGTGTCTGTGTAACTAGGAATTTTTAGAGTGAGTGAGTGTGTGAATGAATGGAAACTCCTCTAGCTTATTGAAACTAATCCTATTTATAGAGGAAAAAATCATAAGCTAATTGATCTAACATTGGACTTCAAGTAATCTTGGATCTCAAATAAACTTGGACCCCAAATAGTCTTGAACCTCAAATAAGTTTGGGCACCAAGTGTAACACCCTATCACCCTAAGCCTTACCTCTAGTAATAAAGCAAAGGATGACAAAGCATCACAACATCTCTAAAATTCATACAATAATATATATATATAATCAAGGAATATTAAAACTAGAAGCCCAATGAAGGAATAAAAGCTCAAAAACATAGAAACAGAGATACAAAAGCGTAAAGTGTTCACACTCAATAACTAAAGCGTAAAAGTAAGAAAAAGAGAATATATGTACAAAATAAAAAAGGTGTGTGTGCATGTGAAGTTTAGACCGACTAGTTACAACAGATACAACAGAAATTTTGAAAGTTAAAATGAATACATCCTATCTCTCAAAGTTTAAGCCTCTAAGACAACAAGTACAATAATCAAAAGTGAGAGAATAACTACAGTAAAACAAACAAAAGAAAAAAGCAAGTCCGCTCTGTCACAATTTGCAAACTCACCGAGGTGGGTTGCAACCTGCATCTGAAAAACAACAGCAATATATGGTATGAGAAACGAAGGTTCTCAGTATGGTAACAGTGCCCAATAGATAAGATATAAGGTTCCGAGAAGTCAAAGGCAATCCTAGAATTTCTCACAGGCATATGATTCAGACTTAGAAACATTTTAATAAAATTCCATAAAGGGTTATCTAATCTTGAGGATTTTCTAAACTAACAGATCACCGTTATCCCACAACCTTCGCCAACCTATCCTCCATGCGATCCGATCGCCACCGCCTACCGATCCTCCTCAATCCCAACAGAAAATACAAGTAATGCAATCAAGTAAAACACAAGTAATATACATATACAACAGGTTGTTCAATTAGCAATTAAACATATTATACAAATTGGCACAATGCAAGTAAATAAAGCAAACAATCACACAGGAATGCATTTGATGAATGCTTGTCCTATTGGTCGTGATATCATTTGTCAGTTAAAATGCCAACCTGACACATACCAATCTTTCATTCAATTAATTACATTATCATCAATTCATCATCATTCAAACTTATAACCATCATCAATTATCATCAACATCAATATTCATCATCAATTCAATCTTATCCTAAAGTCTATTAGTCTAAGTTACCCACAACATTACATATTATTTAAAGAAAACCGAAACCATACTTTAACCGATTTCTACACAAGCACAAAATCACAAAACTAGTCTCCTCTTCACAAGCCTTCAAGCTTAGCCACCTAAAAATCAACAAGTCCTAGCCAAATTCTCAATTCCAAATGCACCAATTCTTCAATTCAACCTCAATCAACAATAATTCAAATTATATCCATACAAATTACCAAAATTAATCACTAGGGTTCACAATTACATCAACCCACAAGGATTTTGAAGTGGCATACCTCATCCAATGGTATTTTCGGCAAAATCCAACAATTTTTTAATATTAGTTGGCACCTAAACAACTAAAATCACAAAACTCACTCAATAACTAAACCCAAATTTTGATTCAAACAAGATTAGGGTGAATAGTGAAACCTATCTCTTCTCTTCTTCCTCTTTTCAACGCCCCTCTTCTCAATTTTGTGGGTGAAAGGAGCTAAAATACTTAATAATGAAGTATTTATATGTTGGGTTGGGGCCCAACTTAGATTTGATCCAACCGTTTAGCGTTTTTAGTTCATTTGTCCCAACTTTAGGCCAAAACCTTTCAAATTTGCACCCGATTTTCAATTCTAAATATTTTTCTAAGTTTTTCTGCAGTATTATTTTCTCACTCGCAGTACTGGACAAACTTAAGCCGATACTACTGACTAAATTACTGGTACGCATTTTTATGCTTTTTTCCACAAAAAATATATTTTTCCACTCAGAAAAATCTACTAAGTCTAAATCTCACCTTTAAATTTTTAAATTAATATTTTTAAATTTTTAAACATATTCCAGACAAATAAATTATTATTTTATTTTAATTAATCAGTTAATAAACTTCTAATTTTTACATTTAAAATAACTTAACTGTATCAAACATAACTTACTCTTATTTTCTTTAACTATAATGTGTTTCATACATACATGATTTTCGACCTTAAGTGTCCAATTCTTTTTTATGTCGACCAATTTAGCACAACATATTATTACTGTTTTTTAATTGTAGCATTAAATTGTTGTTTTCTTTACAATTATTTTATAAATAAGATAAAAAGTATGATCTTGACGCAATCCAACTTTTGTTTTATCGAAAGAATATTAGTTATAATATTTTTCTTAAGTTTTCATGAGTATACGGATTTATGACAATCAAAACAATAAATAAAGTAAAAATGAAAATCATAATGTCCTAGAATTTTTAGCAAATGCCTTGATAACACAAATGGACCTACAAATATTTTAAACACACTTAATCGAAATAAGAAATGATAAATGACTAATATCTTTTTCATTTTTATTTTATATTTGAAATAATATTAACCAATTTTTTCTTTATTTACACTAAATATATTGGTCCAAATATTTTTCCTATATATACTTAGTTAGAAATTTTCTAGAGTTTTGGGGCTAATAACAAAAAAAATGTCAAGAGGATTAGAGGAACATGAATACAATTCATTTCTCGCGCAAACTATCCGGTACAATGCCCTTATCAGTTATCACACTGGATAAAAGAATATTCTATTAAAAATAATTATGAGTAACAAATTTATTAGGTTTTTTTTTAAATAAATAAACAAATATCAAAGTATACAATTTATAGTATTTTTATAAAAATCTATCATATCTCTTATTTTGTTTATAGTATAAACGAAATAAGAATACATGTATTTCGTTTATACTATAAACGAAATATAGTAATATATGGGTGACGTGCATATTTCATTTACAGTGTCAACGAGATATATTCTTATTTCGTTTACATTGAGATAAGAAATAAGTTATGATGTTTACACGGTAAAAAAAATACGTTACGACAAATTTTCAGTAGCTATAAAAGGATGTGCAAGCCCTTGTATTCTCCACAAACATTTCGCTTCTTGTTCTCTTCCGTTTTTCTTCCAAAAAATAAGCCAAAAAGTCTAGTAGTAGCGAATATATGGTTATAAATGTGTATCTGAATTGCCATATGAGAAATAGTGACACTGGGGTGGCATTTGAGTGTAATACTCCCATTCTCTTGTGCACTCGGCGAGTAAGTTCTTTGTCTGAGTTAAAGAGTCTGATATTGAGTAGCGTTGGTGGTAGTAGGAAAAAAGAGATCAGAAGGGTGGGGTAGAGGTTGCTAGCTCCGATGGGAAATGGAGTTTTCCGATTTTGTCTGTTTTGGCTCCATGGCGACGAGCAAGTGCGCCTCATGTTTGACATCCATAAGAGAATCATGGTAGAACAAGTGATAGAGCTTTCTGCGGATGTCGGTGATGTTGGTGGTGGTGGATCTGGCCGCTCGAATTTTGTGCATGATGACCACCTCTTGCACCACCACCGCTACATGTTGCTAGTCCAGTGGAAGACATGGACGTGGATGATTAGGACTCCGACAAGGAGTATGTTACAGATAGCAACAATAGTGGTTTTTTTGAAGATGATGAGGAGGAGAAGTTTGTACCAGAGACGCCGGTCGAGACATCAGTTTAGTATTTTCTACCTGTCCCGCACCAAATTCTGGTCTTATCAGTTGTACCCAACCACTATCATACATTTGATCTGGATGTGATGCATGAAAAAACTCCATTTTCCAACATGGGTGAAGACGATTACAACTTAGACGGTAGTATGGAGTTTCGGATTGGCCACAGATTCAAGAGTAGAGATGCAGTAATGCAGGGTATAAAGGATTACAACAATCGCAAAAGAGCTGAGTATCGAGTTGTGGAGTTAGACCGATTAAGGTACCCTGTTCATTGCCTACAATATGCAGCAGGATCCCCTTGGAGTCTTCGTGTTATCCTCCGACAAAATCTCGAATATTGGTGATGTCAAGTTTAACTGAAGGTGAAGTACGTCCCTCGGCTAGTTGGCAGAAGGCTGGACATTATCCGGTAAGTCCAACTACCTAGGGTCATCAAGAGCATGCTTCCCTGACAAATGTCTAACGCGGCAAGCCTAAAGGTACCAATCCTAGTACTCATGCGTAGCCGATAGTCTGTGAACGGCTGAATGGAGATCCAATGTCCCTCCTCAAACCGAGTCTTCCAACCATCATACCACTTCGCAAGCTTGGTAGCCACCATATGTCCTTGTCCCGCCTTGTGGTGGTCAGGAACCTGTCGACATTGACCGGAACCCCTGGCACTGGCTGCTCGCCACCAAACTGGCATTTCACCAGGTCAACATGATAAAACTCAACTATGTTAAAATAGATGAGGGGAATAATAGACATCCTTGTTCCCTATTCTACCTTATCCTTCAGCCATAGGGCCTGCAGTGCAAGGTCGTCCTACAGCGTCCACAGGAACTACAACATAAATTGTAAAATAATCATTAGTAATAGGTACTAAAACAAGGTAATTTATGCAATTGTAACTTATTAAAAGAATCTTGCTTACCTCATGTTGTAACACCCTAATATTTCTAAACTAGCCTTAAGTCTTATTTGGATTATATTGATTATTGATACTCAAATTTTGCAAAAACTCTAAAAAATAAAATCTTTATATAAAATATTTCATAAAAAAAGGTGGATAACTAGTTTTTATTTTTGAAATCTATTTGAAAATAGTGAAAACCTTAATCACAAGAATCGTTACTAGTTGGGAAGTATAAGTGAACCTAGTGATACTAAGTTAGAAAGTGGGCATACTAAATTATAAAGGCAAAAAAAATGACAAACTTTATTCATATCAAATGATCATATATAAATAAAAATAAACATCATGACCACAATTGTAGTCACTTAATAAAGATTAAATACGACACACACGGGATCCTAATTCTCTCACTTTGCATAACTATGGCTAAAACAATCGCCTATCCTCCATCCTTAATATGAATTTGGGTAAGTGCTTAATGTTCCGTATCTATGTCCTTGATATCCCGCTCCTAACTATCTTAAATGTGCTGATCTTTTTAGCTTAATCAAGTAGTGTATTGCTTTGCACCGTGTTGTTCCTGAAGATGGTATGAAAAAGGGGTGAGAAACAAAAGTTTCTCAATAGTTTATCTATATGGTATTATCATATCCATCCCCAATCACTCCGAGTTTTAAAATAAAAATAATGTAATGCAATATTGTTCAATTATTATTTTCAAAAGGTTTTGTTAGTCAAAGTGGTATGACTTTTAGATGCTTATCATTTACTTATGTTATGACTCATGTGACTCATAACAAAATACTTATAATGTTAAAACATATAGAATGCTAACTCATAAACTTGGTTTGATGTTCTCGTAGGCCATAAAGCAAGGCAAAATACATAAGAGAAGAATAGTAACATTGGCATAGATAAATCAAACAGAAAGAATCTTTTAATGAGATAAAAATAATAAACATACTCATAAATCAAACAGAAAGGATCTTTGAATGAAAGAAAGATCTTTGAATAAAATAATAATAAAAAAATATAATCATAAATCAAACCGAAAGGATAAAAGAAGAACAATCATAATCACACTTTTTTGCTGCTCAAACACAACTCAAACACAATTAATCAAGATTAATTTTACCAAACCCTACCTTGATTTGCTGCTCCAAATTCGGTTGGTCCTTAAGGTGTTCTTTAAGCCTTTTTTCCTCCTAAATCCAATCAAGAACAACTTTAAAACTCAAAACTATCAACTAACTGAAACTTTAGCAGCAGCTTAGGAAGGATATCCTCACCTTAAACTTTCTGTAAATTGAAGATAATTGGCCCACAAGTCAAGCTAAGCAAGAGATCTAAGGAAGAACATCAAGAAAACACACGTTCATGCACTTTTTCCTTGAAACCAAAGCAAAAGGAAGAAAGAACAGCCAACTAACCTTAATTCCAGCCTTGATTAGTCATATGATTGTGAAGAGAAAGAAGAGAGAGTCATTTTGGTGTAATTGGAATTTTGATCTAAGTTTTTGTTCAGAAGAAATCAAGCTTTGAAGATTAAAGCGTCATGAAAGTTTCTCTCTTGTCATTTTCGGCCAAAAGGAAGAAAATGACCAGCCTTCGAAGGTCTTAGGGGTGAGGAAAGATGTGCTTGATGATGATTGGCTAGTTAGGGAGGTTGTTGAAAAATATCTCAAGTATATAATTACTAAAACAAGATGTATTAGAACATACACTTAATAACTCATCTGGAGATTAATATCTAAGCTACTAGTATAGATGACACTATTAACATGATTAACATGATAATATAAGGTATATGATGTGTCATTAGCATGGCTAAAGTCATCAGAGAGTGCTGGTATTACTCTGCACCAATAGACTGTAAACTCGGTTAAACCGATCTCCTGTTTTTACTAAAACAAATCAAATAATATTATAATATTATTCAAGCATCTCTAATACTAATATAATAATAATATTATATTATTATCTTTCTTCTCTCATGAATCGAGTCTGGTTCGTCAAACTGAGACTAGCTACGGAAACCAGAGTCTAAAACTCCTAACCGAAATAGCTCAAAAACTAGGTTCTTCGCGACTGTGTCGTCGAGCTTATCTGTAAAGAAGTTCTTGCTTAGTGATGACATAATAATGATATAGATTGAGGTGCTTGATAATATAGTAGAGGTGCTTGGAGGTGCTTCCTTCACTGAGCTTCTCTCTGTTTCGCCAAAAACTAGGTCATTACATTAAACTTAGGTGGGGTGCCTCACACATCCTAAGTTTATGCATAAACTTATCAAACAAAAGATATGAAATTGGTTTGGTCAACACATCTGTCATATAATCTTGTGATGGAATATGAGTAACAAAAAGCTTTTTCTAATTTACTAGCTCCCTTATAAAATGTAGGTCCAACTCCATATGCTTGCATCTACTATGCAATATAGGATAAGCTGGCAAGCACTTTGATTATCATGGCAGGTAGTAAGGAGTACGGCTTGAACCACACCCAATTCCTGCAGAAATTGTTGTATTGCAATGACCTCATTTTCAACAGATGTAATGGAACGACACTCAACTTTTGTGCTACTTCTGGTCACTTCACTTTGCTTATGCAACTTCCAAGCCACTAGATTAGGTCCTAGGTATATACAATAACCTATAACACTCTTTCAATCAACCAAGTCAGCTCCCAATCAGCATATGCAAAACCAATAATTCTATAGTCAGTGCTTTTAGTAAACAATAAACCTTGTCCCATTATACCTTTGATGAACCTCAATATCCTCTTCACAGATTTCTGCTGCATTGTTGTAGGATTATGCATGAATTGGAAGGCTTTGTTTACTGCATAAGACGATAAATCTGAACGTGTAGTTATTAGATACTGAAGGGATCCAACGATAGATCTGTATAGAACTGGATCTTCACAAGGTTCTGAATCATTTTTATGAAGCTTAAGAGGTGTAATTATTAGTGTTGGCATTAGATTGGATGTCATCATCCTAGCTTTTTCAAGGATCCCTAAGCATACTTTTCTTGTGACAACAAAACAAAACCATTAGCAAAGTATGTAACTTCTAAACCAAGAAAGAAATTTAACTTCCCCAAGTCTTTGAGAGGAAAAATGCTATTCAAATTGTAGATTAATTGTTCAAATTTCACTCGAATTACTCCTTGTGACTACAATGTCATTTACATATACTAATAGGTATGTTACTAAATTCTTTAAATTTCTCAGAAAAAAGTGATATGTCAGATCGTGTGCTTGTGAAACCAAATCTGAGAAGAGTTGCTTTTAATGTGTTAAACCATGCTCGAGGAGCCTGTTTCAAACCATACGAGGCTCTATTGAGCTTACACACTTTATAAGAATCTGTGCTTTCAAAACCCTTAGGCTATTGCATATAGACTTGCTCTTTAACCATTTAGGAATGTGTTGTAGAAGTCAAACTGTCTCAAAGTCCATCCTTGAGTGAGAGCAATAGTTAGCACAATTCTGAGAGTTGATGGTCTTATTATTAGGCTAAAAATCTGTTCATAATCTACACCCTCTTTTTTATGATAGTATTTTCCAACCAACTGCGCCTTATACCTAATTATATCACTTGCTATTTTGTTTGATAGCATAAACCCATTTACAACCAATAATGGTTGCATTGGATGGTGGGTCTACCAAGTCCCATGTATGGCATTTCATCAGGGCCTGAAATTCAGCATTCATTACATCTTTTCAATAAGGTGTCCTTAAGGCCTTAGGCACATTCTTTAGGATTTGAAGATAGAGATCATCTGGCACAATTGTAGTGAAGAATTTTGGTTTGTGTATGCCAGATTTAGAACTGGTTATCATTAGATGTATATTAGTAGGTGTTGGTGTTAAAGAGGGTAAGCAGTGTCAATTCCATTAATTGGAGCTGAATTGTGTTGTGTTGTGGCGTCAGTGTTTGATTGAGGTTGGTACGGAGGTAAATTATTTTGGTTGGTTATTTGTTAAGAAGTTGGTTGTGGAATAGAATCATCATTAGCAATATTTTGAGTGATGGTGTTTGATTGTTATAACTGAGATACAGTATATTATTCTGTAACCACAGAGAGAGGAATAAAAAAATTATTAAGACATAATGATATATTGCTATCAGAATTAGCTGCAGTCTTGGTAGAGAATAGTTTATAATGTGAAAAAATATCTTCATTAAAAATGACATGTCTAGAGATAATGATCTTGCCAGTTTTAGTCATTCACCTATAACCAAGATGATCATTATCATAACCTAAGAAAAGACATTTCTCATTCATATATTCTGGTTTGTGTTTATAATAGGTTTTTTACTAAAATAAAATAAAAAAATTATTATTTTCCCAAACACGATTTTTGAACTTTAATTCCCTAAATACGATTTTTTTGGGCATTTAGGCAAGTTCGCCGCACCCCCGGCGAACTTTATAAATTTTATAGAGTTCGCCTTACCCCAGCAAATTTGATGAACCACTATTTTATGATTTATTTTGTATTGAATTGAGTGGATTTTGTCAACTATTCTCACACTTATCCATATAAATTGCATGTTTTTAAGTTTCCTTCCTAATTTTGTGCTATGATTAAAAACATGATTCTTTGGCCTTAAAATTGCTAATTTGTAATCTTCTCTTATTACATTCGATGTTGTGATATGTGAGTTAAGTGTTTTCAGGTTTTATAGGGTAGGAATGGCTTAGAGAATGGAAAGGAAGCATGCCAAAGTGGAAGGAACACGAGAAATTGAGGATTTGAAAAGTTGGAGCCGACGCGCACGCATGGACGATGCGTACGCCTGACTGGTGCAGCAGACAAATGACGCGCATGCGTGCATGATGCGTACACGTGGTTGACGCATACACGTGATAAGCATCACGTGCCTCAGCTATGAGAAAACGCTGGGGGCGATTTCTGGGCTACTTTTGACACAATTTCAGGCCCGAAAATGAGGACAATAGGCTGCAGAGTGAAGCTAGAAGGGGGATTTTAATTCACACAATCATTCACTTTTCATTTATACACACTTTAGGTTTTAGATGTAGAATTCTAGAGAGAGAAGCTCTCTTCTCTCTCTAGGTTTAGGGGTTTCTTCTTTCAATTTCTCCTTAGGTTTAGGTTTCAGTCTTATTTTAATTTAGTTTTCTCTTACTTTTATTTGTTCTAGCACTTTAGTTATATACTTCTCTTTTTGATTCCTTTATTTTGCTAAGTTAGTTCATGAGTTCATGTGTTACTCTCAATTTTCATTAATAAAATTTATGTTTCATGTTTCTTATTGTTCAATTGATTTGTTATTGTTATTTCTTTGCTTTGGTTAGTCTTAGAATTTCCTATGTCTTGTCAATTTTCTATATTTTTATTTTATGCCTTCCAAGTGTATGATAAAATGCTTGGGTGGAGTTTAATTTAGATTTTTATGTTCTTGACTTGGATTGATTAATTAGAGATTCTTGAGTTATCAAAATTCTTTTGTTGATTAGTGATTGAAAGTTGCTAGTTGGCTTGAGCCTCACTAAATCTAGTCTTTGATTAGGACTTGTGAACTTAAGTCATTTTTGCTCGCTTGACTTTCCTTCATTTGTTAGAGGATAACTAAGTGAAAGCAATTTACATTTACCATCACAATTGACGATGATAATGTAGATAGGACTTCTAATTCTCTTTCCTTGCTAAGAGCTTTCTTAGTTATTAGTTTATTTTCTTGCCATTTTACTTTCTTGTTTCTTATTACAAAACCCAAAAATAAACTTTTCCATAGCTAGTAATAAACCAAACTTCCCTGCAAAGTCATGGTCCAAAGCAAAAAAAGAGTGTGCTTAAGAACTCTAGACACATCTATCTGGGGACTCTAGCAAAGTTGAGTCACAATCTGAAAAGGTTCACCCAGTTAAAGTGTCTGTGGCATTATTGTATCCGGTGGTAATACTGGAAAACAAGGTGCTTAGGGTCACGGCCAAGACTCTGAAAACTGTGTTCACTAATAAAAAAAGAATTGAACTAGGAGAGTCAATAATATCATCTGGATTCTAAGTTCCTAAAGATGCCAACCATTCTGAGTTTCAATGGATAGTGAGATGCCAAAACTATTCAGAAGCAAAAAGCTACTAAGTCCCGTTCATCTAATTGTAACTAAGCTTCACTGGAAACTTAGAAATTTATTGTATCTTAATTTTTTTTTATCCTATTGTGTTTTTTGGTTTCTCGGGGACAAGCAACATTTTAAGTTTGGTGTTGTAATGAGCGAATTTTTTATACATTTTTTGGCATCATTTTCATATAGTTTTTAATAGTTTTTATTTAGTTTTTATTGAGTTTTTATAGGATTTAGTATTAAATTCACATTTTTGGATTCTACTACGAGTTTTTGTATTTTTGTACAATTTCAGTGATTTTCTGGCTGAAATTGAAGAGCTGGAGCAGAAGTCTGATTCAGAGATAGAGAAAGCACTGCATCTGCTGTCCGGATCTGACCTGTCTGCACTCGGAAGAGATTTTCTGGAGCTACAGAAGTCCAAATGGAGCGCTCTTAACGGCTATGGAAATCTGACTTCCAAAGCTTTCCAGCAATATATAATAGTTCATACTCCATACTTTGCTCGGATTAGAAGGCCTAAAACTGGCGTCCAATGCCAGCTACCTGCCCCCATCCAGGCGTCCAGCGCCCAAAAGAGCAGAAACCAATGAACTGTACGAGCTTCACCCTCAATCAGAATGGATCTGCACTAAACTTGGGGTTCAGATCTGGAGGAGTATTGGCAGCTGCTCAAACCAGTGTCAATCACATACAGCATGCCATAGAAGAGATCATTCACAAGCAGAGAAGACAGCAATACTAGAGTTAATTCAGAAAGGCTAAGCAACTCCAATCCTTAATCATATTCCTATTACTGATTACCTTTTTTATTTACATGCCAACTTAGTTTAAATATCTGTTTATATATTAGACCTTTTTCACTCTATCGATCCAACAACTTCTGATTTTGCCTGACTAAAACCTGCAAGATAACCATAGCTTGCTTCAAACCAACAATTCTCGTGGGATCGACCCTGACTCGCTCAGGTATTACTTGGACGACCGAGTGCACTTACTGGTACAGCTGTACAAAAGTGTGGGGATTCATGCACCAGTACTTCATTGAGAATTCGGCTTGCTTACCACCCGGATGGGATTTTGATGAACAACTTGAAGATGGGTGTAGAAACAAGATTTGGGATCCCGGCATACAAGAGGATCAACTTTAGGAGCTCAAAGCTTGTGAAGACCTTCACCAATGCACTTGAATGGAAACTCTAGCAATTATTTGAAGTCTAAGCATTGGTGGAAGTTTGAGGATGAATTCAAGCACAAGCCTCCTTGACAAGGAGCTCACAAAATGTCCAACTTAAGGACTTTAACTAAAAGTGCTAGGTAGAAGACACCCCACCATGGTAACTTCTTCCTATTTTCTCTTTTATTTATGTTGGTAATAAGTTGAATTTTCATTTTTAGTTAGCTTTATTTAGTTTACGTTGTGATTTCGCTTGTTTATTAACGTTTGGCATCACTTTGATAGCTTGTTAGTTTATTATAAAAAAAAAAAGTCTCACGCATGCGCATGGCCGACGTGCACGCGTCATATTGAATGCTGCAACCTCTGGTACAAAAACCAGAGAGTTGCGCTGGAACCATGCGGGTGGGGTGCCAAATGCACAACCCAAATCCACGCGTGCGCATCGCTGACGCATACGCGTCATATGAATTTTTGACATTCCACGTGTAGGCGTGGCCGACGCGCACACGTCGTACCTAAATGCTGCCTCTAGTACAAAAACCAGAGAGTTGTGATGAAACTGTGCTGGTTTCGTGCGTCTAGCAAAAATTTCACCCATGCGATTGCGTTGTCTAGGCGTACGCGTCATACCCTCTTCTCTCCTCTCGCGCCCACGCATGATAGACGCGCACGCATCGATGCCTATTTTTATCTTCCACGCGCAAGCGTGATGCGTGGATTTAAATGTGATAACCCCCTGACGCGAGTGCCCTAGCTTATTCACGTAAGCCTTCTCTCTTCTTCCTCTAACATCTCTTTCTCCTCTCTGCTTCCCACCCTCCATTGCCACCACTATCAAACCTCCGTCAACCACCACCACCCACACCAATCCGGTAACCCCGAGCCGCCGCCGGCCACCTCTCTTTCTTCCCTTTTCTTTCCTTCTTCTTCCCTCTCTATTTTCCTTTCTCGGCCGTTTCGTCCTCTCTCCATCCTCCAGCTCCGCCACAGCCACCTTTGTCACCGGCGCTCACCACCCCTACTCTTTCCTTCCTCTCCTCTTCAACCACCTCGCCTGATTCTTCAAGAATTGTTCCTGAGCCACCTCTCTTTTACGGCTCTGCTTCCCTCGCTCTACCACCGGTTCTTCTTCAACCACTGCTGGTAACGCCACCTCTGGGCCGGTTGTGTGCTGCATTCCACCCCCTTCTAGTCCTCTGTTCTGCCTCTTTTCTGTTTCTGCTTCCCTTCCAGGTTTCCCCTGTTTCCCTTTCTGAGTTCTTTTATTATTCTGTTAGAATATGTTTGATTAATTATTTAATTTCTATTTAATTAGATTAGTTAAAAATGCATGTTAGTTGATTCTAGGTGGTTAGGTAGTTTTTAGGATTTTGGTTAGTGGATTTAGGTTTGATTCTTGTTGTTTATGCTGTCTGGATTGGTTAGGCCTGATGAGTATTGCTCCCTCGTTATTGCTTGCTGCTACACTCTTGTTGATGGCTGAGTTTTGACTTGTTTTTATGGTGATTGTGTTGTTATTGTTGCAATTCATATGATGCTGATACATGCCATTGTGCTTGCTACTATTGATGCTGTTCTGCTTGATAATGCTATTTTCGTATGAGTTTAATGTGTTTTACTCTTGTTTAAATTTATCCTAAGCTCATGTGGATTGAATTTGCTGCTTGTTTGTATTCTAGGAACACTCAATTTACTGCCAGAATGTTGCCGATTTTTTTTCCTTTTTCTGAAATCTTTATGCTATTAATTTTCAATTGCAAATTGAATACGGCACATTTTGACTTTGGCTTCATTTGGTTATTGCCAAATTCATTTCATGAATTGGTCGGCTAGCATTTCTGCTCTTCTTTAGTTCCCTTTATTTGAATTACATCATTGATGACATCAAGGAACTATTTGACGAATTTCTGTGTCAACTAGGACCTTAGTTAACCAAGTTAATGTGAACCTCTTTTGTGTTTTCAATCTTTCAAGTTTAAGTCAAAACCTTTTCGTCTTCTTGGTACAAGTCCAATTTCCATTTTCCTTAACCAATGAAGCTATTTTCGTAACTTTTCCGTTTGACTTGAACTTGTTTCTTTTTAATTGAGGTTCTTTATATTTGTAACAATTGGTGCTTTTCACTGGTGTAAGCCCTTTTGAATGGAAGTTGACTTCAATACTCTTTTGGTTACACCAAGCATATATTTCAATTCTTTCACACCAATTCTTACAAATTTAGTGATCAAACATATTGATGATGACTTTCATTTCTTTGTGTGCTTATGCTGCATTACATATTTCATCATCAATGACTTGCAGTACAATTCATGAATGTAAGTATGCTTGTTTCCTAAACTTTTTGAACTTCTCTTGGTTAAGTTCAATAATTGTCATGCCACTAATTTCTAACCTGCTTTACTAACTTTTGATTTAATTAACTTTTTCACTTTTATTTTGGATTTTTCCTTTTTTTAAACTAACTCTTTTAAATTCTTTTGAGGCATGATAAATTCTGTTTCTTGACGAACAAGCATCTTAAACATTATTGCATGAATTCTTGGATTGTGTTTCTGATTGATTTGTGAATTCTACTTTTCTTCCATTCCAAGAATTTACTTTTTTACTCACTTCAAGAGTGTACCTCAATACCCTTTTGTTTCCTATTTTCTGACTGTTTGATTATATACTTGCTTTTCATACCTCTGCTTTGCTTAATATTCTGTATCCTTTAATTTCTGTTTTTCAGGATGTCTGACAGAGGTAAAGGGAAAGCCAAGGCCACTTCCAGCAAGAGAAAGAGGTCTTAGCCATCTACAGAGTTGGCGACCTCTAGTACATCTGAGAAGCATCTTAATGAGAAGGAGAAGGCTGATCAAGCTACGCCTTGTACCAACTCAGTGAAGTTTGCCAACTTATACTGTGAGCTCTAATTCCCGCACTATGAGCATTGAAAGCTCATTCTGGAGAAGAAACTACCTATCCCCTCCGATCTGAGGCAGTACACTAAGCATTGGATTGAGGTGTGGGGCTGGGTCTTTTTGGACAGAGAGCTACTGAGGGTGAACGAGTCTTGGGTCTGGGAGTTCTACTGCAATTTCTACAGAGTGACTCTTGATACAGTTCACCTCCATGACAGACAGGTTATGATCACAGAGGCTGATATTGAGAACATCCTCCACTTTCAGCCTAAGATCAGTGTTAAGGATGCCTTCCACAAGGCTAAGGAGGATATGCACTTCATGAGCTTTCATTGGGATGCACTCCGTAGTATAGTTGCCCAGCTAGGTGCACCTTGGGAGATGGGTTCCTCTAAAGTGACTCCCAAGGGCATGAAGTTTGACTACCTGACGAAGGAGGCTAAGGTGTGGTAGCAGTTCTTATCCACATATGTCATGCCTAGCACTCACTTCACAGTGGTCTCGGTGGATATGCTAGTGTTGATCTGGTGCGTCCTAGAAGGGAAGGAGTTGTACCTTCCCCGACTCATCAGACGATTCATGTACCAGGCCCACATCAGGGACAACCTCCCATTTCCATGTTTAATCACGCAGCTCACTCACAGGGCTGAGGTACCTTGGGAGCTAGCAGACGGGACACCACCAGCTGTTCACGGCAAGGAGAAGGTTATTCCTTGGGGGAGCCGGGTTGGTGACCGAACGGCAGCCCGGCGACGAGACCGAGCTACCATTGCAGCAGCTTCTGAGCCGGCTTCTTCCTACGTCGCAGCCGGACCGACAGCACCATCTGCATCCACTAGACCGGCACCTTCATCATTATCCTAGCCGACTTATCATTTTGTGCAGTGCCTTTCCGAGCGCATGGACCAGATAGAACATCGCGGGAAGTGACGATACCAACACCTGAGACAAATGATAGCTTCTGGCACTAATATTCCCTTTGAGCCCGATACTCCTTTCGACCAGTCTGAGGCGGAAGAGGAGGCTTAGGAGGATCAGGCACAGTAGGCAGAGTCCCCTACACAGACACAGGCCCTTACAGAGTAGCAAATCTCTGTGGAGCCACAGCCAGAGCCACATCCATCCATAGGAGACAATGGAGCTGAAGACGTTAACCCCTCTCACCCATCTTGAGTTTATTAGCATCGATGACGATGCAATCTTCTAAGTGTGGGGAGGTCGCCGTCATCGGCAGAGTCTATATTTTAGTGAACTATTCCAGACACTTCTGCTTTTATTTTGTTTTATTTTCAGTACTTGCATTTTTACTTTATTGCACTTTTGGATTCTTGTATATATTAGTTGTTTTGAGTATTTTTTAGTTTTTTGCATTCTGCACTTTTGCTTGTATATATCTTAGATTTTTAGTTTGATTTGCACTTTTAGTTTGATAGTATATATATATAGCTATTTTAGTTTATTAGTTGTGATTGGAAAAAATGTGCATAATTGAGCTTAGTTTATCCGTCGCATATGAGACATTGATTTGGTTGAAAATAAGATTAAACTAGGAATTTTTAACTTTTCACAATCACATTATATCATTTAGTATATATATAATATAATAAATGTTGGTCAATTTGAAGAAATTTTCAAGGAATGTTTCTTTTTCTTAAAAAGGGCATTAAGATTCCAATTGATTTGAGTTGAAACTTTTTTGAAACTTGCATGATGTATATATAGCTTGGAATATAGTTTTTGAGCTAAGAACACACAACCCGTGAGTTTTTTAGCTTAATTGTATGGTTACATTATTTTACCATGATTTTGATTCTCGTGTGTTTTCTTCTCTATGATTGCAATCTTTGGTTTGTTCCATTCTATATGTCCATTATTTAGTGTATATTCATGCAATTATGTGATTGAGACCATCATTTGATTATAGCTCACTTATCCCAAATATCCTACCATTTCATTTGCCTTTGTTCACCACTTTGAGTATGTTTAATTCCCTTTTGTTCTTTACATTACCACATCACTAACCTTAAGCGGAAAGACAATTAATTATCCTATTTGAATCTTTGGTTAGTTTAAGATAGTGAGTGTGTGTGTGTTAATTAAGTGTGGAGAAACGTGGGGACTTTGGTTGATGAGAATGTGTTTTGTTTTTATTGACAAATATTGAGAATTTGGGTGTATACTCGTTTGAAATTATAGAAACCATATGCATCGATATCCTTTGTATATATTATGTTTTCATATAAAAAAAGAAAAAAAGAAAAAAAAGAAGAAATAAATGAATAGGGGATAAAATTACCCCAATGTTAAGTTCAATAAAAAGGTCAATGCATATGTGATGGAATTAGAATTGATACATGAGTGTATGTATATGTGTAAAAGTGAGATCGTGGGTGGCTAGGCTTGATTTTAGAATTGTATAGATAGTGTGTATGTGTTAGGTGAGAACTTAGGTTAGTCAAAGATTCAAATGATAGCTCACTTGGCCATACATATATCTTCACCCTTATCTTAGCCCCATTACAACCTTGAAAAGCCCTCACGATATTTGCATTTGTACACTAAATAGTTGTTGATTGGCTAGGTGAAGAACAAAGTTTTAGAAAGCATGATTAGAGGAGATTTGAGTAGATTAACCCTAAATATTTGAGCGATTAGAGTGCATATACACATCTGATGAGGGTTCAATTGCTCAATTCCATATGTCCATCTTTGATCATTGCTTATCTTGCAAGTTGTGAACTCTTTTGAATAACTCAATTCAATTGTGAATGTGCTTTGATATGATTGATTTAGCCCTTGATTGTGCATATATGATTTCTTGGAAATTTGACTCACTTTGACCACATATATGCTTAGAATAGGTAGACGCATGTAGGTAGCTTGCATTTAGATAGGTTGCATTGCATAAATTCTACCATTCATCTTCACCCTTTTATAGCTTCTCTTGAGCTTAGCATGAGGACATGCTAATGTTTAAGTGTGGAGAGATTTGATGAACCACTATTTTATGATTTATTTCGTATTGAATTGAGTGGATTTTGTCAACTATTCTCATACTTATCCATAGAAAATTGCATGTTTTTAAGTTTTCTTCCTAATTTTGTGCTATGATTGAAAACATGCTTCTTTGGCCTTAAAATTGCTAATTCCTAATCTTCTCTTATTACCATTCAATGTCGTGATATGTGTGTTAAGTGTTTTCAGGTTTTATAGGGCAGGAATGGCTTAGAGGATGGAAAGGAAGCATGCCAAAGTAGAAGGAACACAAGAAATTGAGGATTTGAGAAGTTGGAGCCGACGCACACGTATGGACGATGCGTACGCATGACTGGTGCAGTAGACAAATGACGCGCACGCGTAGATGACGTGTACGCATGGCCAGTTCAATATCCATCGACGCGTACGCATGGCTGACGCATACGCGTGACAAGCGTCACGTGCCTCAGTTACGAGAAAACGCTGGGGGCAATTTCTGGGCTGCTTTTGACCCAGTTTCAAGCCCAAAAATGAGGACAATAGGCTGCAGAGTGAAGCTGGAAGGGGGATTTCGATTCACACAATCATTCACTTTTCATTCATACACACTTTAGGTTTTAGATGTAGAATTCTAGAGCGAGAGGCTCTCTCCTCTCTCTAGGTTTAGGATTTTTTCTTTCAATTTCTCCTTAGGTTTTAGGTTTCAGTCTTATTTTAATTTAGTTTTCTCTTACTTTTATTTGTTCTAGTACTTTAGTTATCTACTTCTCTTATTGATTCCTTTATTTTTCTAATTTAGTCCATGAGTTCATGTGTTACTTTCAATTTTCATTAATGCAATTTATGTTTCATGTTTCTTATTGTTCAATTGCTTTGTTATTGTCATTTCTTTGCTTTGATTAGTCTTAGAATTTCCTATGTCTTGTTTTCTATGTTTTTATTTTATGCCTTCCAAGTGTTTGATAAAATTCTTGGGTGGATTTTAATTTAGATTTTTATGTTCTTGACTTGGATTGATTAATTAGAGACTTTTAAGTTATCAAAATTCTTTTGTTGATTGGTGATTGAATGTTGCTAGTTGGCTTGAGCCTCACTAAATCTAGTCTTTGATTAAGACTTGTGAACTTAAGTCGATTTTGCTCGCTTGACTTTCCTTCATTTGTTAGAGGATAACTAAGTGAAAGCAATTTACATTTACCATCCCAATTAACGATGATAATGAGGATAGGACTTATAATTCTCTTTCCTTGCTAAGAGCTTTCTTTGTTATTAATTTATTTTCTTGCCATTTTACTTTCTTGTTTCTTATTACAAAACCCCAAAATAAACTTTTTCATAGCCAATAATAAACTACACTTCCCTGTAATTCCTTTGAGAGACGACCCAAGGTTTAAATACTTCAGTCAATTTTATTGGGTTTGCTTAAGTGACAAACAATTTAAACGTTGATCGAGGATAATTTGTTGGTTTAGAACTGTACTTGCAATGCGACATTTTTGTGAAATTCTTTACTGGCAATTTTTCCTCCGTCAGAACTTCACTTCAAATATATCAGATTGAGTTTGGAAAGTTAACAATGGTAACTATTATCATCATCTCCAGAGTACATGAGAGTACACAAGAGTACACAGGAATAAGTCGTATTTTATTTTTGGGAAATAGTTATTTTTTGAATTTATAATTAAAAAAATTCTTGTTAAAATGGCTTATTCTAGTGTACCTGTGTATTTTTAGAGACGATGATAATGGTTGCCATTGTTAAATATGGCTTGTTTTTTTTAATTTATAATTAAAAAAATCCTTGAAGAAATCATGCTTGTTGTCTATATATTTTTGTGTACTCCTATATACTGTTTGGAGATCTATATACTATTTTGGAGACGATGATATGGAATAAAAACGTGGATTTTTAAAAATTTGAGTGGAGTTCGCCGTGGGTAAGGCGAACTCTATAATTTTTATAGAGTTCGTCGGGGATGCGGCAAACTTGCTCTAAACAAAAAAAATCATATTTGGAGAATTAAAGTTCAAAAATCGTATTTGAAAAAATAATAATTTTTTTATTTTATTAAAAAAAACCGTTTATAATATAGTCTAAGGTAAGGAAAGCATTGACAACCAAATAATTTTAGCCTAGTATAGTTTGGTTTTTCCTTTTACATAAACTTTAAAGAGGATATGAGAATTGCAAAATGAAAATGGGTAATTTGTTGAGTAAATATACAGCAGTGCTAAAAGCATCCTCCCAAAACTGCACAAGGATGGATGTTGTAGCATGTAATAACAAACCTGTTTCAAGAATTAAACAATGTCTTCTCTTAACACATCCTTGTTGTTGGTGTGTATAAGGGCAGCTAAACTTGTGTTTAATGTCGTGTTCAACCAAAAAATTAGTGAAGGCATGTGATAAAAACTCCATTCTATGATCAGATTTAAGTGCTTTCAAGGTGCAATTTGTTTGATTTTCCATAAAAGATTTGTAGGTTTTAAGTGCTGAAAAAGCTTGAGATTTATTAGTTAATAGAAAATACAAGTGTAACAACTAAAAGTATCAACAAATGATATGTAGTATTGAAATCCATACCTTTACACCACTAGGGATGCTCCTCATATATCAACAAAGACAAGTTCAAGAGGCAAATTTTGTGTTAATAGAGTTAGAAAATGACAGGACATATATTTTAGCAAGAGAACAAAATTCACACACATATTTAAAAGAGGATGCTCTAGACACACACATAAACCCCCCTCCCCCGTAATCTTTTAAAACATGCATCACATTTGGCAAAGTTGTGTCCAAGACGTTTATGCCATAAATTCATATTAGTGTGTGTGTCTGAGTTAGCAGTTAAAGCTAATTTAGTAATAGGGGCTACATTCTTATTGTGATAAGAAATATGATCATTGTTAGTGCAAAAAGTTAAATTTGAAATAATATGAGAATCTGTTTTCTTACACAATGAATAAACAAAATTGAAACTCTTCTCAATGTTATTAACAGGGGTAAGTATTGTTTTGGTCCCTAGCGTTTAGGGTCAGAATCAAAATCATCCCTTACGTAGTTTTTGATTTAAAATCCTCCTTAATTTTTTTTTTTTGCTTTTAAAATCGTCCTTTCTTATTTTTTCAGAACAAAAATGCCCTTTGGTTTGTTATCGGTAATTATGACAATAGAAAAGCAATATAAATATATAAGTAATGAAAAAAAAAGGGTAAAGTAATGTGAAATCCACCGTAGCAGAATCCACCATCGTTGACCTCTTGGAGGGAGAACGCCATGGCTGCCTATAGCTCAACCTCGTCTCGAAGCAGATCTTCCTCCCATGGCAGACTGCTACTTTGCTCTCATGGTGAGAGGCCGGTGTTGCAAACCTCAGGAACAAGGGAGAATCCTGGTCACAGATTCTGGGACTGTGTTTATTTTGAGGTTTGTTGTCTTTTTTTCTTTTCAATTGAGTCGTTTGGATAATGGAATGAAGAGTGAACACTGTGGGTATGTGTAGGTACAACAAGGTTGCAACTTCTTTCATTGAGCAGATTCAAAGACAGAAGTTGAACAGTCAGAAATTGCCAGGATAAGGAGGAAGGTTTCCTCGCTGAAATCAAGAACGATAGTGGCAGAATGGAAGCTGAAGGTTGTTGTGTTAGGATTTTTTGGGTGGGTTGGGTTTTTGTATTTGCTGTTGCAGAAATTTTCAAAAGTAAGGCAACCGTGTGTAATTCCATTGAACCTTGTATGAAAAGTGTGTAGTAGTATGCTGTTATTGTTGTAAGTAAATTGGGGTAGGGTTTATTATTTAGGTGGATTTCCTGAATCTGTTCTGTTGAATCTGTTTCAACATGTATGAATGACAATTATGTAAGAATGGTTAGTTTCTGAAATGAGAGTAGAATTTCAGTTTGGCAAATAGATGGGTTCCATTACTGAATAATTCGATAACAATGTCATAAACAACAAACTAAGTAATAGGCACATGGTAAATATCAGAATAGCATACATAATAAACATAGTGTTTCACACCTAGAATTCATCGCAAAAGGGTTGGCTGCTCCAAGCCAATAATTCAGTACAACACTGAGTAGCTCATAAGCAAAATATGACCAACCAAAAGTAGCTAACAGAGTCCACATTGACATTATTAGAACCTTAAGACAAACATAACTCAAAATAAACCCACATGCATTGTATATAAGTATCAAAATATGCTCCTATTTTTTTAAATTTCCTAAAGCAATCCCTATTTTCTTGGAGGTAACTTTGCCATAAACCTTAGTTTCTTGGGAGAAACATGAGGTGCTCTATAATTCTTGATAGAGAAGTGTCTAATCGGTTGGCTTGAAGATGTGGTAAGGGTTGGTTGAGAGGCTGGAAAGGTTGTGATGTTTGGCTATGCTGAGGATGAAGAAGGTGCTGAACTTATTAGGCTGGTGTGCTTCTTTGGGCTGGTGTGCTTCTTGGGCCTGCCTCTAGGCCTTTTTGTCTGTGTTGCAGAGCTGGACTGGGTTAAAGATAGTGGCTGTATTGCTGAATCAATTTTCCTCTTGACACCCAGTTTACGAGTGAGCTGTGAAGATACAGTCTTTCTTCCTTCCTTGGTAGCTGGAGGATGTGAGTTGGAGCTTGACTTCTTCTTCTTCCCTTTGCTAAGTTTTTTTGAATGTTGGGCCTAATAGATAGTTACAATTAAACACAACAATATTAGTCTTATGACAAACTCAAAAAAAGTAGAAAGAAAAATTAAAAATCATACCTCATCCTCAATAGGTTTAGGGCAGCTGCTTTCGTTGTGTCCAACTGAACCACATATTAAGCACCTTTGTTTCTCCCCACTCCTTGACAAGTGAGTGCTGCTGCTCTACTCTTCCTCCCTAGCAGCTGGTCTTCTCTTTTTTACTGGCCTGTGACTAGACCTTCTATACGGGGGTGGCATAATATCACCATGTGCTATTCTCTCCCGGAGATCAGGTCCATTCAAAGGGTGTATTACTAACTCGTAGCACTTCAAGTATGCTTCTTTCTTATAACAGTTGGCCACAAATGGTTCCAAGTCAAGCCCCTTGAAATTGATGCAACTAATAGCATGCACACAAGGTATGCCACTCATCTGCCACCTTCTACATGAACACTAATGGGTGCCTATGTCCACAGCAAAATTTTCTAATCTATTAACAACCTCATATTTCTGAGCTACAGACCAATATGGTTGCCACTGCCCAGCTGATCTAGACATTCTCTCTAACTTCATTCTAATCTTAAGTAGAATTGTCCCTGGATAGTTCTGAGCTAGTTCTCTATTTTCTTCCCACCTAGTCATTAGTTTAACCCTAATCTTCTCTAACATCATAACTATCGGCTTCTCTCTAACATCAACTATGGCAGAATCAAAGCTCTTAGACATGTTGTTAACCAGTGTATCTACTTTAGAATTAAATGCAAACCTAGATCTAGACCAATACCTAGGGAGAATAGCAATTAGGTACCTAAAAACTTCCTGATTCACAGCTTTCAGTTAGGCCATGTACCTCTCCCAATCTTTCTAGTGAGTCGCCTTAGCACACTTCCACATCATTTGCTTTAAATGTAACTCTGGAAACCTTTTCCTGAAGTTTCTGTATAAGTGTCTCACATAGAATTGGTTGTCTACTTCTAGTATAGCATCCTCATATGCTGGCAACAAACCCTATATTCATGATATTAATGAGCATATAGTTAGTGATACTTCATATACAGTAATACAGAATGTAAATGTGCATAAGTAAAATATGGTGAAGTATACTAACGTTCTGTTGGTCAGACATGAATGTAGATTTTCCCATCCTCTCAATCCCAATGTCAGATGTAAGATGATTCAAGAACCAAGTCCACGAGTCCTTGGTCTCATCCTCTACAACCACATATGCAATGGGCAGCATTTGGTCATTCGGATCCCAACCTATTGCAGTGAGAAATTGTCCAACTTGAGGTGTCTTCAAAAAGCATCCATCTAGACCAATGAAGGACCTGCAATACTGGAAACTCTGCTTGCATGCTTCCAAGCACACGTAGATCTTCTGAAAGATACAATAATTTGTCATGGATGATGTTTGAGCTTCATTATCAAAATCAGGGGACCTTTGCACTTGTATACAAACAGAGGAGCCTACATTTGCCCTCAACAGCTCATGTCCATAGTCATAAATCCTCTTATACTGCTCTCGAAAGGTTTCCTGAATTTCATCCAATGTAATCTGTTTAGTCCTCGTTGCCATTGATTTAGTAACAGTCAAGTTCCACTTTTTTTTTAGCCTTGGAAACCAACTCCCTTATCTTCACCTTGAGATTCGATTCAACCTTCTTCTTAAATGCCTTTCCAAGCCATTTTGAGTGTAAAATCCCCAACATATGTGCTTGTGTACATGTGTGAGTCAAATTCATGCTACGAAACTGTCAAGTATCCTCTTCTCCCATTTTTGCAGCATACATCCAAAAAGGACCCTCACCAGAACAAACGGCCCTAACCCTTTTTCATATCACACTTCCTAAATGTAATTTCCCTTGTAGTTTGCACAACATATGCAGTCACAGTGTCTTTAAATTCCTCTCAAGATGTATATAGTGTCCCAACTTTCCACTTATATTGCTTCATGTCTTTTTGTGCCTTGTGCACTGGATACCTCACTCCCTCATGGTCTAAACCTGATCCCTTAACACCAACCTCGTGATCCAACTCTAAGTCATCAATGTTTGCTCGCTCATCATTTTCAAAGTTCTCAGTTTCCATTCCCTTCTTCTTCACAACCCTACGCCTATCAGTCATCACATTCACATCTTCAAACCCACTTACATCAGGATCAAGCTCATCTTCACTATCAATAAAGTGCAAATCATCTGTACTGTCATCCTCCTCTTTATATGGTTTATACTCTGAATCGAGACTATCACTATCACCAGAATTACCAAGCTCAACTTTATTATTATCATCAACATCACTGTCCCTAGTCTCTGCATTGTATCATCAGCACCTGGTTCAGATTGGCTTTGCCCCACATATTCTCCACCATACAAAACCAGCTCTTGTCCTTCACCTTTATCAACCATCTCATGATCCTCCCCAACATCAATGTAGCTAGCAGCTGGAAACACGCTGTCCTCCTCAACCTTGTGCACAACAAACAACTCTACATACTCTCTTAATTCAACTATTTTACACATGGCAATCGAATCTGCATCACCTTTAAATAACTTCAAATTTTCCTCCATGTCTTTATCTATAGGATCCTTGAACGACAACGCTGAGATATTCTCCTGAATGTAACCAAACTACTTTAGCTCTGCATAGGCTTCAAATACTAATCATCGATCACAATCAATCTCTTCTATAACTGTTATTTCTCCTCCCACATACTGTAATGGCCCATTTTGATAAGTAAACCATCCTTCATAGTAGACTTTTAGTTTAAAATATTTCATTGTCTTCTCCAACACCCTATGAGTAATCAGAACACATTATCATATTGCAACAATAAAAAACACACACACACACAGAGACATCCCTATTTCACAGTGATATTAATTCATAGTCTCACTACACACATTTGGCCTCCATTCAATGATCTATAAACAACCATCTAACCCAAAACTAACTACTATGAGGAGAACTACCATAGTCAACGGAAGGGAAGAAATCATACCTATGCCAAGCCTCCGAATGCTACCTCACCAACTATTCAAGTTCCTTCCTTCAAGTAGCCGAAACTCGCCTGCTCTCTTCTCTTCAAGAATAGCTTCCTTCATTTCCGATTCTGAGCTAGGGCATGAAGCAATCACATTGGTTTATGAAACGGTGTGGTTAATGTTGAGGGTTTACATACAAATAAAGACATGAAGTGTTTCACATGAAACAGAAAGGCTGAAAAGGGTAGCTTTGTAATTTTAAAAAAAATTATTAGAAAAGACGATTTTAAAAGGAAATAAAACATTAGGGAGGAAATTAAATCGAAAATTACGTAAGGGACGGTTTTGATTCTGACCCTAAATGTTAGGGACCAAAATAATACTTACCCCTTGTTAAAATTAGTAAAAGTATTACAAGTGTCTATATTGGAAGTTGGTACATTGTATGAATTGAAAATTGTAGAATCAGACTTATTAAAATATATGTTATTGCATGGTAAATGTTTCAGAGAGTAACACAAACGATTAGCGTGATTCTTCAAATAAGAAGCATTTTTAGGAACAATAAGATTATCAAAGGCATAAATTTTCCCTCTAGTGATGTCTTGACAAGGAATTGGCAAGAAACTTGATCATGAACAAAACATTTCTTAGGCTAAAATTCAAAGAATACCTTATTGTCTTCTGCAAACTTAGAAATGCTCATTAGATTTTGAGTTATATTAGGCTCATATAAAAGATTTTGTAATCGATAAGCAAAATTATTAGTTTGATCAATAAGAACAGAAGAACCAAAACTAGAGATAGGGATACCCGCACCATTACCCACAAATAATTGATTTGGATCAGGAAGACTTTGTGAATTTTTCAAGCGATTTCTTGGATTAGGGATAACGTGATGATGACTTGCCCCTGAATCTGGATACCAAATTGATTCAACAATTGAAGATAGTGTTGTGAGATATGCATGAGGATTATAGATGAGGAGGGTGGTGGTAATGTATTTGAGAAGGGGATTTATGATTGTTGTAACGAAGAATTTGGGTGATACTGTTGATCAAAACGGTAATAATAATTCCATGCAATGTGCCCATTACAAATCTGGCAGGAAGGGCGCGTGTTGTTCCAAGAATTTCTTCCCCTTCTCTGGAATCGTCCATCGTGACCTTTTCGAGCACCACGTCGATTGTTAGTTGGAAAGAATGATTGAGACAAATTTGCGATGGGTATGTAGTTGTTAGGAGTTTTGAAGCGTTCAAGCATATCATCATATGCTTTAAGAAAAGATTCAACTTCACTTACAATAAAAGTGCCAAGGAATGATATTACAGATGTAATGTAGTCATTGTAATTTTCTGGAAGACCATCGATGATCGCTTGCATATGATCATCCTTACTGATTTGAGGTCCTATTGCAAGAAGAGATTCCACAATTCATTGAATTCGAGAGAGATAATCAGCAATTGTAGAGGTTTTTTTTACAAATTTGAGTTGATCTTTAAGGCTCTAAATCCTTGTCTTAGAAGTTACAAAGAAGAATGACGTGGCGGAAATTGGCAAATTAAGAATTGTTATAAGATATGCGTTGCAAGTATAGTTCTTAACCAACCAGAAATCCACTTATCAATTTAGAAGGGTTGTCACAAAAATTAAAATTAAAATACTGGGAGTATGAATCCCAGGTCGTCTCCCAACGAGTTGCAGAAAGGTGTGCTATTTTATTAATCAGATGTTTTCAAAAAGAGTTTGAGTTGAATAAACATGAAATTAAATTGGAGAAATTAAGTAATTTAAATAAAAGCCTTGACTAGGAGTAGATTAGTTGGAAGCCCTATTCTTATTGTAGTACTCTCAAGATTAATTGATAATTGAAGGTTGTTCTGTTTAGTTATCCTTTACTAGGTAAGGGAAGGTCAAACAAGTTGGAATGTTGTTTCTATTCACAAGTCCCAATCCGCTCAATTGAAAAGGATTAGTGTCAGTGATTAAAGAGCATTCCAACAATAAACTCAATTACAATTTTTCTTTTAAGTACCCCAACTCAAGGGTTCCTTTCAATCAACTCCCCATCAAGTTAAGGAACTACTCGCTCATTGTGAATGTAGAACTCATAACATAAGAAAGGGAATTAAAGGAAGACATGATAAATAAAACTCAAAGGAATCAATTAAAAATAAAAGTAATTCTTGTATTAATAAATTCTAAAATAATCCAATAGTAAAATTGAGTAAATTAAAGGACATGGAAGAGTAAAGCCAAGTTAAGAAAACGAACTAGAATGACGAAGTCTTGATGAGGTAATAACTCTTCTCAATATCCCAATGCAAAAAAACAATAGAAATTAAAATCCTAAGAACTATGAATGTGTAGAGAGAGAAAACCTAGAGGAGGAGTAAAACTAGATCTAAAAACTAAAACTATGTAGAATGAATGTTGTTTTTGGTTTCTGCATGTCCTCTGGCTCTAGTCTGCTTTTTTGGGCCGAAAACTGGGTCAAAACAGGGCCCGAAATCGCCCCCAGCAATTCTGCAGATTATGCAGATCGCACACGTCACGCGATCGCGTCATTCATGCGGCCGCGTCATTCGGCGTTTTGCTTTTCCACGCGGGCGCGTCGTCCACGCCTCTGCGTCACTTGTGCTATTCCAATCCGCGTGGTTGCGTGAGCCATGCGGCCGCGTCACTGCGATTTCCTCTCTTTCGCGCGGTCGCATGAGCCATGCGGCTGCGTCACTTCTCGCTGGTCATCTCCTCAATTTCTTGTGTTCCTTCCATTTTTGCAAGCTTCCTTTCCAATCTCTAACTCATTCATGCCCTATACAGCCTGAAACACTCAACACACAGATCACGACATCGAATGGAATAAAGGAGAATTAAAATACGTAATTAAAAGTCTCTTAGGAAGCAAGTTTTTAATCATGTGATAATTTTAGGAAGGAAATATAAATGCATGCTAATCACATGAATAAGTGGGTAAAGATCATGATAAAACCACACAATTAAACACATTATAAACCATAAAATAGTGGTTTATCAAAGAAATTGATAATCGTGAACCAGGCTTCAGCAAATGTCTTGCAATGAAGAACTTTATTCTTGAAAGGATTGGTCAGTGAAGCAATAAGCCATGTAGTTAATGCTAAGTTGTTCTGACGATACTCTTTGTAAGAAGAAGATTCTTGAATCTGTTTTGTGGTTTCGTGGCAGGAGATGTCATCGGAGTAGTTGGAGTTGCTGTTGGAAAGGGGGTTCGTGTAGTACTCAAATTTTGAGTTGAAGATGCTTCTAGAATAGGAAGTTGTTCATATCTTGCTAGTGTTTTGGATGGATCTAAGTAATCCTCCATTCCAGAGTTTGAATAGTGAGCCACACTTGATGCTTTCATGTGTTGAAGTTATTGTCATCAAATTTTTCAGCAAGAGGCATGAGATCTTATTATTTTGTGGTGGCCAAGGAGTTAGTGAGAAACAGTATCATGGTGAAGAAGAAGAAAGATTGAAGAACCAAGATGAATTAGAGAGAAAAAAATCATAAAATGAAGAAAGAATGTTAATGATGAATTGTTGTGTATTGAATGAGTGACAATTACACTAGTCTTTACACTTATATATACAGAAGTAGAGAGTTAAACCAGACTTATAACCACCTCACAACTAACATAACAAACTCTACCAATTCTTAACAACTTCTCTAACAATCTAACCTATCACTCACAATGTTATAAGTTCAAAATTCTCAATATCTTTTGAATGATTTTTATTTTTGTGACAATGTTATTTAAATACAAATTTTTTATCAATATTTTTAAAATTTTAGTTTTAATCTTATATTTTTTTTTGCAATAATTTGATATTAATAAATTTTATTATATATAGTTATGTATGTGTGTTATTTTAATAAAAGAGTTATATAATTAATTAAAAAATATTTTTTTTATTATAAAGGTAAGTTTTCCTACATGCTGTATTATTATATTTAACATTTGTGGATAATAAAAAAGTTAAAATTTTTAGTAGTAAAAATATATATCACTTTTTTGTTAAAACACATTAATTTAATAAGATTAAAACTTGAATTATTGGCATCAGTCATGCATGCATTATTACCTGTTTGGCATGAACCTAAAACCATTCATTATATGAAGTTATGAACCTCAATAATTGCTGCTGCTGATGTATTGAATGAGTCACGGAGTCACGGGCTGAAATCTCATCACTTGAAAAAGAAAAAAAAAAAAAAAAAAAAGGTAACCATAATTATATGATGAGTGTGTGACTGCAGACAATTTGTGATTTTGTTCTCTTCTTATTCTTCTTTGTTTTGTCCACTAGTTTCTAGTTTCTGTGCATGTATAAATTAATTACTTAATTAGCATGGTTAAATTTTTTAACCTTTCAAAGAATATTACTAATAATGGGATTGTTAGCCAACATCATAAATACAAAAAAGTGGAATAATCTAAATCTATAACTACGTGTCTAGTGGCAACACATGAATATATGTTAGGTTGCTTTTTATTTTTCAAGTATTATATAAAGTATTAAATTAAAATATTGAAACCATTATAGATTATATAATATGTAATATTTATTTAGTCACGTTTTATTAATAATAAGTCATGAATGTATTATAAAAATGATTCCACTTTAGTGTCTAAATTTTTGTTCTAAAAATTTTCTCCCTAAACTTTTTGAAAAGATGATCCTGTTTTTCAAAATTATAAATTTTGCATTTTTTTTAAGCAAGTTAATGAGCCACGATTCAAAGTTAGCTTATGTTTATTAAAGGTAAAAAACTATAATATAATTTTATATATCAATAAATATTTAGATTTACTTTTAAATTTATATTTATATCTATTATATTTTTTAAAAATTTAAAAATTATTTTACTAAATACAATTATATTATTTGTTGTTTGCACTTATTGAATTTATATTTATTTTAATTTACAAAATATATATACTATAACTTTTATAAATTTAATTATTTTTGTTACGTGGTGACCCCACATAGACCTTAGCTCCGCTACAAGAGAGGCAGAAGATAGCGGCAAAAAATTAGTGGTCGTTCAAAAAACCATCGCAAATTGGCAAGATAGCTGCAGTTGTGGTAGCAATCTAACGAACGCTGGAAATCAGGGTAATGGAAGCTTCCTTAATATAGCGCGTTTTCCTCTCCTTTTTCACAGAAGTCAATTGTGCAGGGGCACAGACAATTTCTCTGAAATCCTCGCCGTCGTGGTGCTCTCCCTTCCCCCCGTTAATTCCAGTAGTGTCGTCCTTCCCATTGCTGTGTCCATCACTGAGCCGCTCTTCCTCCCTCCAATATTGCACAAACCACTTCATTAGGTTTGTTAATCCCTCTTTTAATTTGGTTGAGTTTTCTTTTTGGTTTCACTTTTCAATTTGGCTTAGATTGATCTTTTTCTTCTTGATTTGGGTATATATAGTCAAGAATCAAATTTGGAATTTTTTTCTTCCTCAGGCGAACAGAAAAGGGGCAGAGGTGACCGAGATAGATTCATTTGAACAACACATTCATAATATGTTTGCTACTTCTGATGCTGAAAGGCGCAAAGGACGCAAGACTATCGAGTTCTAAAATATTGATGTCATCGGTAACAAATCTTAAACATTAGTATATAAAAATAATTAGACTTCATTTCATGTTATCATGTAGCTTCTCATGTAATTTAATTTCTTATATAAATATTTTTAGAGAAATTATTCATTATCCTAAATCATCCTTCTAATTATCTTCTTAATTTTTGTTGAGTACAAATTTTTAGTTCAGTCTTTTGTTTCTTGAATACCAACTAAATCATGGTCATAATTTAATTTGAATGACTAGAACAAACACGTACTTTATTTTTAACCTTTTTAAGATATTAAACACATTTGAATAAGGTTCTATTTTTTATACATTCTGATAGCATAATCAAACAAGCAAAATTAAGTGTGAGGAAATCTATGGAGCGGCCTCTTAATAGTAGAAAGATCATACTGAGGTTCAATGCAAAACTGCAACCAATCGGAGACGGTGCTGGTTTATTGAGTGGCGTTCTTAGAACACTAGGTGCTGATTACAACAAATTTTCTATCTGTGAAAAAATTGGAAAAAGGTGATGGACAAAGTGTAACACCTTACTATCAGAATGTCACGCTTTCGGGTGCGCCACTCTGATAGCGGAGGTATTACGACGACTCTCATATATTAAAAATAAGGTATGAGCCTTTACGCGTAAATCTATCGATGGTTTTACTAAAAACTTAAAACTTTTTTTTACAAGAATAAACAACACATATACACATACTTAATAATACTTTATAGCAACACATACAAAACCAACTACAAAATCTATCTCTCAGAATAAAACTCTAATAACAAGGCGAAGGAAAAATAAATTCTAACAACTCAACTTGTAAACATACTCTTCTATGCTCCTGTAGCTCCGCACTAAACTTTCGCACCTGTAGTTGAAAGGGGTGAAAATAGGGGGTAAGAATTGGGGAGTTCTTAGTAGGATCGGGGTGTATAGTTATGTCCATTTTATTCTTTCTTACATAGCAATCCCACAACATAATACATACAATCTTCAATAGATAGCCAATAGCAACAAACAATAGGACACATAAAAACATAATAAATAAAAGAACACAGAAGTCAATCAATCATATAACACATCTACAGTCACAGAAAACACAATCACAAACAAATATACGTAAACAAGTATGATGCATGTCTATCCTATGCAGGTCATAAGCTCATGTGTCGGTTGCCTACCTGCTCCCGACATTACCGGGCACGAGTCCAAGATATGGCTTTCCAGATACATACAGTGTGCATATAAGTCTTACGGCCAGGCCGCATACAATATGACTTTTAATGTATTTCAATATGCTTATATCTGAAAAATAGTTCTCAGTGTGTGGGCGTTCCCACTATACATATGGCACTAACGCCCAAACAAGGTCGCATCTGCTCTCCTGTGGCAGACAGTCTTTTAAACCTTTTTATTTATCTTTGCCATCTGAGTCTCCTGTGGCAACGATCCCTTTAGTTAATACATTCTTTTCTTTTCTGTGCTCTTCTCTCCTGTGACAGAGATTCATTAGATTCGTTTAATCTTTGTTCTCTGCTCTCCTGTGGCAGAGATTTTTTAGATTCTTTTATTTTTTTTTTTGCTCTCTACTCTACTGTAGTAGAGATTTCTTTGGTCGTTTTCTTTTCTTTTCTTTTCTTTTCTTTTCTTTTTCTTTTCTTCTTATCGTTCCACAATGTAAATTATCTTCGCATTATTTCCTCGCATTTCCCTAATTGTCTTATGAAAAGTAAATCATAAGATTCTCAACTTAGATTCGTCTTTCTACAACTTTTAAGTAAGTTACTATTTAACTTTTCTATTCTGTTATAGTACAAATTACTAATATATAATATATTATAAAATACATTGATAATAATCTTAATAAATTAATAACAATAATAATGATTTTCTTTATTACCCAAAACTTAGTAACTTGAACTTTAAATAATCTTATTACTCAAAAATTATTAACTTAAGCTTTATTTTTAAGCTTTTATAAATTATTTTGTATCTTTGAGTTTACTAAAATATTTATATTTTTACATCAACATATTTTATAATTTATTAAAATATTCTTACATATAATATAATTACCAAAATAACCTTGCATCTTTTATAAAATATCCATTTTACCCCTAAACTTCTTAATTATTATCCGAAATACTCCAAAACGTATATAATTACAAAACTAAATTCAAGTTTTTATTAAATTACTATTTAAATCTCAAATATAAATTTTGTTTCCATAATTATAGCTTTACCAAAGGACCGAACCCCATTCCCAAAATTATTCAAGTTTTCTGCTTGATTTTTAAGTTCGTTTTTTAGCTTTACAGTTACGTATTTTACACAGTTTTTCATTCAATCTTTAAAGCACCAAATCTCATCAATTTTCTTAAAATACCACATCACAATAGTTCTAAAATCATCAAAACAACCCCAGCTGAGTTGTTCCTTGTAACAACCCCGTTTTTCAAGTATGCGAGATCTTTTCTGAAGACACGGATTTCTCCGGAAGATCAGTAAAGAGAACACCTCTTCTGTATCATCAAGCATCTCAATCCTCATTGTCATTATATTATCTTTAACTCGGGACCTTAGTTGAGACAAGCCCGATAACGCAATCGCGAAGAACCTTGTTTTTGAACCGTATCGGTTATGAGTTTTGATTCTAGTTTTCGTAAATAGTCTCTGTTTGATAAACCGGACTCAATTCATCAGAGAAGAGAGATAATAGTATAATATTATCATTATATTAGTATTATAAGGTGATTGAATGATATTATAAGGTTACCTGGTCTGATGACTTTAGCAATGCTAATGCCTCATCATACATGATCTATTCTCATATTAAATATGTTACTAGTGTCATTTATGCTAGTAGCTCATAAAAAAAGTTTTAGAGATATTTTTACAAGTATTCTGATACACCTAGTTTTAGTAGTTATACACCTGAGATATTTTAATATTATTTTAATCCACCTCCAAGCCAACCAATCACAACTCACCTTACACCCCCAAAACCTCCAAGGCTGTCTCATTTCTTCATTTTGGCCGAAAATAACAAGAGAAAAAAAAGAGAGAGACTTTCATGAACATTTAATCTTCAAAGCTTGATTTCTTCTGAACTAAAACTCAAATCAAAATTTCGATTTCACCAAAACGATCCTCTCTTCTTCCTCTACATAACCATGTAACTTATCAAGGCTGGAAATAAGGTGAGATGGCTGTTCCTTTCCCCTTTGAATTTGGTTTTCAAGGAAACATGCCTAAATATGTGTTTTCTTGATGTTCTTCCTTAGGAATCATGCTTAACTTGACTTGAGGGCCAAAAAAAGTTAATTTCTAGCAAGTCTAAGGTGAGATATCCCTTCCTAATGTGCTGAGTAAGATTTGGTTAGTTGAGGGTTTTTGGATTTAAAGTTGTTCTTGATGTGATATAGGAGGAAAAAGTGCTTAAGGACCAACTAAGGACATAACCGAATTTCGAGCAGCAAAACCAGGTAGGGTGACGAAATTAATCTTGATTATTCGTGTTTGAGTTGTGTGAATGTTGTATGGTTTGGCTGTGCTAAAAATTGGTTGCATTCATGATTGATTCTTGGTGAAAATTTGGTAAAATTTTGATGAAATTTGATGAAATTTAAGCTATGTGTAACACCCTAACTACCAAAGCTCACACTTCCGGCTGCGCGACTCTGATAGCTCGGACATTACGACGACACTTATATTATTTAATACTAAAATATGAGCCTATTTAAAACTTTAAACCGCAATACTGCTCCCAAAGATACTTTCGTTCGATAACGTACATCCATAAATACCATACAACTTACAAAAACTCATAAAGGGTACATACATATATACACTTATATACATAGATAATATTATGAGCATTATCCAATACAATTCCTATCCCTCTTACAGAACATATCAAGATAAAGGCGAGGGTGTAGTAAACCATAACTAAAATAATACAGAGCATCACAACAACAATTAAATAAGCTCTTCGTAACTTCTGCGCCATATCCTGAAAGGGGAAAAATGTAGGGGGGTGAAAACATCATCCTCGAAAGGGTTCTCAGTAGAGGGTTTTTAGGAATTACTGTAATAGGATACGTGAAGATAACCGCACTAGTGATTCATAACCGTCTTATGCCTTTTTTCAAAAACAACGGTTTATAATAAAAGTAAAGTCGAAAATCTTTTCGGAAAGAAGAACCGTTCAATTCTCAAAAACTCAAAAGCCTTTCAAAACGGTTTATCTAAGCGAAACCAAAATAACCTTTCATATTTTATTCCAAACCAGAAACACAAGACCAAAATCAACCATCAGTTCATCTCATTCCAACCACGGCCCTAGGCCCAAACAATCCAACCAACAACCAATCACCACAATCCAACAGAGTCCCAGATGCAAACACAGATAGGAAGTTCAAGCACAAACAAACAGTTATTACAAGTAGAACAGTTAGCAATTAATCACATAGGCAAACCAAGTATAATATGCACACCCAACCAATGTCACGCAAATGCATATGATGCATGCCTGTCCCTAGTGGCTGATGATATCATCTGTCGGTTATAGAGCCAACCCGACAAGTCCTGGTAGCTAACCATTGGACTGTCCCTCTGTCGTGCATCCCCAACTCGAGTTATACTCATCATAAACTTGATCATAATCATGATCCATATCCATCACCCTCACTGGTGAATATTTATCCATCACCGTCACTGGTGAATATTTATGGGGGCGAGCTCATCCGGGGCTTTCACAGTGCCCGGCCACACTTACGACATAGGGTCAACAGAGTATCAAGTCTCAACCTGGAGCACGTGGTGGCTAGCCACTGCTACTACCCAGGGAAACTCGTATCTCAGATAGTGGAAGTGCAACATTCACATTTATCAATGATTCAGCATAAACATGCAATCAATCTCATCCATGGATCAACATCCATCTCAGCCATCCAGCTCACGGTTCATTCCAGAACCAGCCAATATTCATATCATACACAGCCATTCCGGCTCACGGTTCAATCCAGAACCAATCAATATTGATAATCACACACAGCCATTACGGCTCACGGTTCAATCCAAAACCAGTCAATATTCATAATCATACATAGCCATTCCGGCTCATAATAAAACAGCACTTCCACCATTCAAAATCATCAGATTTATGAAATCGGCATTTAAGCCATAAATCATTTTCTCAATTCATTTCACTTTGAAATCAAGTTTCAACTCTTTTCAGCCTTGGCTTTAGAAATCTCGTTTCTCAAATCATCTCAGGCTCATAAGCCAAATTTACTCAAAGTGAGTTCCCTTTTTAAAACAAAGCCGCTCTCGGCATCCTCTTTCCAAGACTTCCAAAACCATGGAAAGTTAAAGATTCAATTTGGGAACAATCAAAATCGCCCATCCCACAATGGGATTTTATAACAAGGTTCCTCGGCAGAGTCCCAAGTCTTTAGGGAAGGTCAACTTATATAAATTCATTGAAACCTTTAAAATCATAGATTCCCGGTTCAAGTAAATAAAACTGAATTTATTATGAAACCGATCATACAAAATCACAAGTTCCAACCCGGTCCAAAAATCAACTCATTTGAAACGGAACCGGTTCATTTGAATCAAACCACTTTCAGGTTTCTTTTGGAACCCATTTTCCTAACTCTTCCAAAATGCCTCAAACTTGATTACTCAATCAAAAGTCTAAATTCCTTTAAAATCACTAAAAGCTCCTTTTTATATTGAAATCAATATTAGAGCATCATTCTTTCCTTCAGTGATTCAAACTGTACAAATAGTTCGTTTCTAAATAAGCCGAACTCAACGCATAAAGTTCATTAAATAAATTAAGCTTGAAAACATAAATATTCTCTTAATAAATCAATTAATACGATTTCTCAAATCCAACCCTTTTTTTTTTAAATAACTTTACAAACAAGAGTAGGATTTTGTAGAAATTTCGGCAGCACCTCCCCTAAAACTTGGACTTTTGCCACCCGGTTCGGGTCCCAACTAAACCGTTTCTCATTCCTTTTCAACAGCTCAAAACCAGAAATCAATTCAAAGCAAGCTAAATCCAACAGTCGCCTCAGTGGCATATTTCAAGAAAACCATTTCAAGATCAACTCAATATCAACCGATTTAACTCATTTCCAAAGCTTTAAAGAATCGGTTCAGCAATAAATCATTTATCAAAACCAAATCAGTTAAAGCAACCCAGGCTGAATTTCAAGAGTATTCTATCTTTCACATCATCAAAATAATTGACTCAATTCAAACCAATCCTCGACGGATTAAACTCATTTCAAATCTTTAAAGAATCAACTTCAAACATTACATTTCATAAGCCACACAACAATTCAGCCAAACCAACATCCATAGTCATTCGAGTCAATCAAATAATACATAAGGCAGATACAATCACCAAATACACAATATCTCACATCAGTACCCATATGTAATAATTCCAATAATAAACTCTAGTTTTTGGAAAGCGCCCCTACCTCAAAACGCAATTCCATAATCCAAATGTCTCATAGAGTCCTTTCCGCCTCATCCCGAACTGACGGCAACCAAAACCTCAGCTCCCAGTCACGTTGGCAATAACCATAGCAACTCTAATCGCAACATACAACAACCGAAACTCAATCTCATAGCAATTAATGCCGCAAAACGTCAGGGTATGATAATAAAGCAGCGATTAAAGGACTCTTCCAAACAAAACGCTTACCGTACTCGAGGGAACCAAGTAGCGGCTGTACCGGTGGCGGTTCCGGTAACACCAACGTCACAGCCGGTGACCAGAGCGACAGCAACTCGCGGTAAACTCCTGACACAACCAGCCTTATCAACAACTCTCACGGCCCATGGAGAAATTAACGAATAAAGAAGCTGAAGCCGAGTTAGAGCTTACCATCATAGAAGACTCGGCGGTTGTTTCCGTTGCAGAGGTGGTGGCAGCGAGGTTTTTCAGCGGCCAGAACAAAAGCAACAGCATTAACCAAAACAGAGCAGGATCGGGATGAGCGGTAAAGCCTTGGAACAGTCCCGACTAAATCCATTAACGGCGACCAGAACCCTTTCTAATGGCGGCGCCCAAGAAGTCCGGCGATGACGACGGCGGCACAGGCAGCGGCTGTGACGCGACGCTCCTGGCGGCGTCCATCTCCCTCGCGCGTCTCTGCTCTGGCGATGGCTGAACGGCGACGACACGGGCTCCATGGCGAGGAGCGGCCGCGACCACCCAAGTCCTGCGAAGACGGCGGCGGATGCAAGGCTACTTCGCGGCGGCGGCTGCACGCGGGTGACGGCAACCCGGAGCCTGAACAGCGGTGAGTTGAGCGCGGTTCTGGGCAGCACATCAGCTCCTCCTTCCTCGCGTGTCTCCCCTCTGTTCACAGACCTCCATTAACGGCGATGGCGAGGACCTCAACGGCGGTGACGAAGCGACTCCGACGGCGCACGAATCTTCTCCCTCTCGCCCTCCATTTCTCCCTCACTCTCCCATATGGCAACAAACAGCAGAGACGGCGCCTGTGGTACCCACCGGCGCTGCTCCCCCCCTTTCCCCTCTTCCCTCTACAGCTCGCTCCCGATCTCTCTCTTCCCTTGCTTTCTCTCATTCCCATACTTTCATTTTTCTTCCTTTCAGTGAGCTGAGTGTCTGTGTTCAGGATAAGGAGGTTGCGGCTGCTGATTGGGTTAGGGGAAGAGAGCAACTGGTTAGGGTTTAGCTGGGGGGTTAATTTGGTAATTTAGACAACAAGAATTAGGGTAATAGGGTTAGTTTTGTAATTTCAAATAAAAGTAGGGATAGTATAGTATTTAGATATAAATTTTAATCCAACCATAATAATGTATAGAAATACCACTTGCTCATATTTCACATTTTATTTCCAATAAAATGTTCAAATCCAATAATTATAAATAATATGATTAAATCCTTTATTTTTCAAAGTAGCAATATTAATATTTAAAATATTAATTATTTAATCCAAATCATATAGAAATCCTTATTATTTCACAACTACCAACTTTATAATTTGAATATAGAAAATAATCCAATAGTTGTAAAATTGGATAATAATCATAACTCGTCTCAAATTCAATAAATCAAAACTTGCCTTAATTATCTTTAATAAAATGATTTCCAAAATTAAGGCTATAAATAACTATATGATTTGAGACTTGATCATAATAAGACTTTTCAAAAGTTCTGGGTCTTACACTATGAATTTGTGTTCTTGGGTGCAGCTGAAAACCGAAACCCTAGACCTTAAATTGGGGTTCAATTTGTGTTAAAATCATGTAGAAAATATGAGGTTTTAGTGGCGGCTAATTTATTATGAATTATGGTAAAAATCGGTTGCTGAAAATATTGAAAAACAGGTAAAAACAGAGAAAAAATTTGAAGAATTTATGAAGAACACGAAGAACACTTTGAGTGTGATGAAGAACATTGAAGAACACCTTTTAGATCTTAAAAAGGGGAAGGTTGTAATTATTTTGGTGTTTGAGGAGTTATTTGGTAATTTTCAGAAGTTAGGGTGGTTAAAGTAGAAATATTAAAAGTTACGGGTGGTAAAAAGTGAATTTTAAAAGTTGAAAGTTAAAGTAAGGTAATTTTTGAAAATTTAGTAATAAAATAATAAATAATAATAAAATATTAAATAATAATATTTAATTAAAAATAATATTTTAATAAAAATAATAAAATAATGCGGAAAAGGCATTTTTCTGTAAAAGCTTTAGAAAGACAACTTTAAGCGCAGAATCTCATAATTAACTTCATAAAACACTTAGGGAGTGGTAATAACATGATAGTGAGGCAAAGATAAAGGAAAGATAAGAAGTTAAAGAAAAGATAAAAACCAAAGAAAATTCTGTAAAGTTTTAATGACAGAAAAATAGACAGAGATTAGTGAACGAACTAGGGCAACACAGTTAGTTCTTGAGTTGCGACTAGGGTTAGGTATAATATGAAAAGTTAAACTGTTTTAGTATAGACTTAATGAACCTTTACTTGGGACAAGCTAACTATTCATACCGAAATTTACATAAGCTTTAAATACATACGTTAAGCAGAGAAAAGAATAATCAGAGCAGAGTAAAAAGATAAAGAGAAAATAGTAATATGATAAAGAGAATAGAGAACAAGAAGAGGGCCTGTTGAAAGGTCATTTGTTGCATTAAAGCAACTCTGGAGATTTTTGTGTGTTCGTCTGCTGCATTGAGTCTGTCAGACAGATGGTGGTACGACCACTGAGAATGCTTTTCTGGGATACCTTGCTATAATGCTTTACTGTAAGATAGAGGTTTCTTATAGAGGTATCGAGATCAGTGTGCTCCTGTAAGACAGAGGTTGCTTACAGTGAGTGTGTTGTTGCTCCTATAAGACAGAGGTTGCTTACAGTGAGTGTGTTGGGCGTATATCAGCTAATAAGTACCGCCCTGTAAGATAAAGGTTACTTGCAGTGGGTATTGCCAACAGGAAAGCCTTATCCAGATAGAGGTTGTTGTGTAACGTCGGGAGCGGGTATGTAACCGACAAATGAGCTCATTACCTGCACTAGGGCTAGACATGCATCATACTTGGTTGTGCATTTTCTTTGTTATGATTGTGGTATGAATGTATGCTTTTCTTGTTTGTATTCTATTCTCTGAGTCTATGTTGTATTTTCTTGTATTCTTCTGTTTGTGTTATTTTCTTGTATTATTCTGTTTGTATTCTATTTTCTATTTTCTCTATTTCCTCTATTTATCTTCATCTTCTATTTACTGCTTTCTGTATTCTACTATTTACCTGTAAAACAATACGGAATTAATGAACTTAACTAATAACCCTGGCCCTACTAAGAACTCTCCAGTTCTTACCCCTTCTCTCTCCCTTCCCCCTTCAGATGGAAGCATGAGTACCCTTCTGTAGTTCACTGACGATCGTTTCCCAAAAAGGATTCCACTCTAGGTAGTGTTCTGAGTCTAGGGTGAATCTCGTTTTCTGTTTATATGTATATACTGTGAGACCAGCCAATGTCTGCATCCCGTTTGTACGTGAACTTTAACCTAAATCCTGTGTACGAGACTCCTGTTGTGTGGCTACTTGATGAGGTACTAGAGAGACGTCATATGGCAATGTCTGATCCTGCAGAGGAGTAACAAATGATGTACTACCTTTTGATGATGTTCCACCTGACTTGAGTTTTGAAGACTTAGAACGTACTTTCCCTCGCTTTAGTAGTTTAGAGGGACTATGTGAGTATAGAGTATAGGCAAGCCTAGGTGCCAGCTTAGGGACCTCTTGAACAGGTCAGGACCTGGGATGTTGTATGTATGTATATGTATATAGTTATTATCTAGCTATATCTAGGGGTGTTCTAACTAAAATTCTATATTCTGATAAAGGCTGGATCACTGAATGTTGTTAGCTTCTTGTGATGTATTTATGTGTGGTTGTTTATAACTATTTTATCTGTTATCAGTTGTGAGTTGATTATGAATGATTCCGTCTATTAAACCAAACGTTTTCAAAAAATAAATACCTCGCAAATTAACTACGCTTTTAACAACGAATCAGGCTCATATGATAAATAATAGATAATAATTAGGAAGACAAATTGGTAGCGCTCAGTTTCCGGTATGTCCTAGGCGTACTGAAAATTGGGTCGTTACAATTTGGTATCAGAGCAGTCCTTCCTGTTATATCCTGGGGAGTGGACTGACTATGCTTCACTGCATACTCTGCTTGTGTGTCTCATGCCGTTAGGGTATCTTTAAGATACATTTGGCATGAATGTCTATGAGTGATCATTTTGGGAATGTTCGTGCTTAACTTGAGATATTAAGATTGATCACCTTAATGTTGATTATTTGGTGCGGATAAGACCTCAATGATTGTGAATAGGCATGGTTTAATCGAGCTCTGAATGACAAATCGACGTGAGCCACAGCTATCTTCATAGCTGTTATGATCTTCATGGCTATGGCTGTGTGAGATTTAGCTGCTGTAAGGTACGAACCGATCTCTTCGTTAGGATGGCTTGAAGGAAATAGACCGCTTGAAAATGGATTCTTGCACGCAGCTGAAATTTTGAGGGCAAAATTTTCTTTTAGGATGGTAGAATGTAACAACCCTGTTTTTCGAGTACGCGAGATCTTTTCTGAAGAAACGGATTTCTCTGGAAGATCAGTAAAGGGAGCACCTCTTCTGTATCATCAATCATCTCAATCCTCATTGCCATTATATTATCTTTAATTCGGGACCTTAGTTGAGACAATCCCGACAACGCAATCGCGAAGAACCTTGTTTTTGAACCGTATCGGTTAGGAGTTTTGATTCTAGTTTTCGTAAATAGTCTCTGTTTGATAAACCAGACTCAATTCATCAGAGAAGAGAGATAATAGTATAATATTATTATTATATTAGTATTATAAGGTGATTGAATGATATTATAAGGTTACCTGGTCTGATGACTTTAGCAATGCTAATGCCTCATCATACATGATCTATTCTCATATTAAATATTTTACTTGTGTCATTTATGCTAGTAGCTCATAAAAGAAGTTTTAGAGATATTTTTACAAGTGTTCCGATACACCTAGTTTTAGTAGTTATACACTTGAGATATTTTAATATTATTTTAAGTAAAGTATTGTTTTTGTTCCCAACATTTGGAGTAAATCCTATTTGTATCCCTAACGTTTAAATCGTCCTATTTGTATCCCTAACGTTTATAAAAGTGATTCAATGTTATCCTACTATCAATTATACTAACAAATTAGATTATATTTTTCAATTATTCTCACTTGAATGTATTCATTCTCAATTAGGTCTCACTTGAATGTGTTCGATTTTAATATTATACCCACTATTTATGTTTAGATTCAATTATGTCCCTAGAAAAGTGAATTATATAAATGTTGTAGGAATTAGTTTCAACATTTGATGAGCTATTTTTCGGAGTAGATAATCGATTCTATCCTAAACATTTGTATCATAACTTCAAGAAGAGATTTTTAAAACTCAAACTAAAGCACTCATGATGATGTATAATTGACGACAGGATAACATTGAATCACTTTTACAAACATTAGGGATACAAATAGGACGATTTAAACATTAGGGATACAAATAGAATTTACCCCAAACGTTGGGGACAAAAGCGATACATTACTCTATTATTTTAATCCACCTCCAAGCCAACCAATCACAACTCACCTTACACCCCCAAAACCTCCAAGGCTGTCTCATTTCTTCATTTTGGCCGAAAATAACAAGAGAAAAAAGAGAGAGACTTTCATGAACAGTTAATCTTCAAAGCTTGATTTCTTCTGAACTAAAACTCAAATCAAAATTCCGATTTCACCAAAATGATCCTCTCTTCTTCCTCTACATAACCATGTAACTTATCAAGGCTGGGAATAAGGTGAGATGGCTGTTCCTTTCCCCTTTGAATTTGGTTTTCAAGGAAACATGCTTAAACATGTGTTTTCTTGATGTTCTTCCTTAGGAATCATGCTTAACTTGACTTGAGGGCCAAGAAACATTAATTTCTAGCAAGTCTAAGGTGAGATATCCCTTCCTAATGTGCTGAGTAAGATTTGGTTAAATGATGGTTTTTGGATTTAAAGTTGTTCTTGATGTGATTTAGGAGGAAAAAGTGCTTAAGGACCACCTAAGGACATAACCGAATTTGGAGTAGAAAAACCAGGTAGGGTGTGACGAAATTAATCTTAATTATTCGTGTTTGAGTTGTATGAATGTTGTATGGTTTGGCTGTGCTAAAAATTGGTTGCATTCATGATTGATTCTTGGTGAAAATTTGGTGAAATTTTGATAAAATTTGATGAAATTCAAGCTATGAATTTGTGTTCTTGAGTGCAGCTGGAAACCGAAAACCTAGACCTTAAATTGGGGTTCAATTTGTGTTAAAATAATGTAGAAAAGATGGGGTTTTAGTGGCTGCTAATTTATTATGAATTATGGTAAAAATCGGTTGTTGAAAAGAGTGAAAAAGGGTAAAAACGGAGAAAAAATCTGAAGAATTTATGAAGAACATGAAGAACACTTTGAGTGTGATGAAGAACATTTAAGAACACCTTTTAGATGTTAAAAAGGGCAAGTTTGTAATTATTTTGGTGTTTGAGGAGTTATTTTGTAATTTTCAGAAGTTAGGGTGGTTAAAGTAGAAATATTAAAAGTTACGGGTGGTAAAAAGTAAATTTTAAAAGTTGAAAGTTAAAGTAAGGTAATTTTTGAAAATTTAGTAATAAAATAATAAATAATAATAAAATATTAAATAATAATATTTAATTAAAAATAATATTTTAATAAAAATAATAAAATAATACGGAAAAGGCAGTTTTCTGTAAAAGCTTTAGAAAGACAACTTTAAGCACAGAATCTCATAATTACCTTCATAAAACACTTAGGGAGTGGTAATAACATGATAGTGAGGCAAAGATAAAAGAAAGATAAGAAGTTAAAGAAAAGATAAAAACCAAAGAAAATTCTGTAAAGTTTTAATGACAGAAAAATAGACAGAGATTAGTGAACAAACTAGGACAACATAGTTAGTTCTTGAGTTGCAACTAGGGTTAGGTATAATATAAAAAGTTAAACTGTTTTAGTATAGACTTAATGAACCTTTACTTGAGACAGGCTAACTATTCATACCAAAATTTACATAAGCTTTAGATACATACGTTAAGCAGAGAAAAGAATAATCAGAGCAGAGTAAAAAGATAAAGAGAAAAGAGTAATATGATAAAGAGAATAGAGAACAAGCAGAGAGCTTGTTGAAAGGTCATTTGTTGCATTAAAGCAACTCTGGAGATTTTTGTGTGTTCCTCTGCTGCATTGAGTCTTTTAGACAGATGGTGGTACGACCACTGAGAATGCTTTCCTAGGACACCTTGCTATAATGCTTTACTGTAAGACAGAGGTTTCTTATAGAGGTATCGAGATCAGTGTGCTCCTGTAAGACAGAGGTTGCTTACAGTGAGTGTGTTGTTGCTCCTGTAAGACAGAGGTTGCTTACAGTGAGTGTGTTGGGCGTATATCAGCTAATAAGTACCGCCCTACAAGACAAAGGTTGCTTGCAGTGGGTATTGCCAACAGGAAAGCCTTATCCAGACAGAGGTTGCTGGGTAACATCGGGAGCGGGTATGTAACCGACAAATGAGCTCATTACCTGCAGTAGGGCAAGACATGCATCATACTTCGTTGTGCATTTCCTTTGTTATGATTGTGGTATGAATGTATGCTTTCCTTGTTTGTATTCTATTCTCTGTGTTTGTGTTGTATTTTCTTGTATCTTCTATTTGTGTTATTTTCTTGTATTCTTCTGTTTGTGTTCTGTTTTTTATTTTTTCTATTTCCTCTATTTATCTTCATCTTCTATTTACTGCTTTTTGTATTCTGCTATTTACCTGTAAAACAATACGGAATTAATGAACTTAACTAATAACCCCAGCCCTACTAAGAACTCCTCAGTTCTTACCCCTTCTTCTCCCTTCCCCCTTCAGATGGAAGCATGAGTACCCTTCCGTAGTTCGCTGACGATCGTTCCCCAAAAAGGATTCCACTCTAGGTAGTCTTCTGAGTCTAGGGTGAATCTTGTTTTCTGTTTAAGTGTATATACTGTGAGTCCAGCCAATGTCTGCACCCCGTTTGTACGTGAACTTTAACCTAAATCCTGTGTACAACACTCCTGTTGTGTGGCTACTTGATGAGGTACCAGAGGGACGTCATATGGCAATGTCTGATCGTGCAAAGGAGTAACAAATGATGTTCTACATTTTGATGATGTTCCACCTGACTTGAGTTTTGAAGACTTAGAACGTACTTTCCCTCGCTTTAGTAGTTTAGAGGGACTAGGTGAGTATAGAGTATAGGCTAGCCTAGGTGCCAGCTTAGGGACCTCTTGAACAGGTCAGGACCTGGGATGTTGTATGTATGTATATGTATATAGTTATTATCTAGCTATATCTAGGGGTGTTCTAACTAAAATTCTATACTCTGATAAAGGCTGGATCACTGAATGTTGTTAGCTGCTTGTGATGTATTTATGTGTGGTTGTTTATAACTATTTTATCTGTTATCAGTCGTGAGTTGATTATGAATGATTCCGTCTATTAATCCAAACGTTTTCAAAAAAAAAATACCTCGCAAATTAACTACGCTTTTAACAACGAATCAGGCTCATATGATAAATAATAGATAATAATTAGGAAGACAAATTGGTAGCGCTCAGTTTCTGGTATGTCCTAGGCGTACTGAAAATTGGGTCGTTACATTCCTCATAGCCAAACCAACAAATCACAAGCAACAACACTAAGTCAACAAGATTTCAACACAAACATAATCAAACTCAAACAATAATCAATCAAACCAACATTTACTTATCAAATTCACATTTAATTATTATAAAATTACCAAACCCTACCTTCATACAAACTCAAAACAATGAAAACTCTGGAAAAGCTTTTTTACCGAGCTGCTGAAGAAGAAAACGTCAGAAATCGTCTGTGCCTCCTAGAACTCCAATTGACCAAACTCAAGGGGAAGGAGAGCTACGTCGCCATCAACTTCTACCGAACAAAAGTGATGCCAATGTGTAGAGGAGAAGGATATGAATACTTTTATTGGATTATTTTTTTATTAGAGTTACGGATCTCAAGAAATCGAAGTCGGAAGCTCTTGAGTTCTATGGAATTTACGTTCCCTCTCTCTCTCTCTTTTCCTTTCTTTTTGTAACGTTAAAGGAAGAAGATGAGATTCTGATGATGGTGATTAATAATGATGAGGATGGTTTTCAATGGTTTGGTGACACATATGGGGTTGGGTATCACGAAACCAAGCTGTTGAGTCAGCGATTCAAGTTATAAATATCCTAAATGGATAATTATGAAAATAGAATATATTAAAACACAAGTAATAATATATATGAGTTACTAATATAAATAACATTAGCAACATAACAATAAAAGATATACGGTGAAGCATTAGCAAAGCTAAGTTCACCGAAAAATGCCGATATTTATTCATATCGGCGGATATTGAGCTCGATAATAATATTATTAACTAAACTCTATTTTTAAATTAAAAAATTAATTACTCAAATTAAAATATACATATAATGTTCATTACTTATAATTTATTAGAATTATAGTTTTAATTATGTAAAATATTTCATCATAAATATATATATAGGGCAAAACACTAAAATAAGCCAGGGAAAGAAATTTTTACGCAAATCCGCCAAACCAAAATCTGGTTCATGAATCAACCAATGCATGTTTATATGTAGTTCGAATCAACTAGATTCGAACTTGATCTACACATAATTCGAATCATGTTGCTTCGAATTATACACAAAACTCACACACACACTAATTCGAATCAACCTGATTCGAATTACACACATACAATAATTCGAATCAGGTTGATTTGAATTACACTCTCATTTATTAAAAAAATTAATAATTTAAAATTAAAAAAATATATATTTTATTTCATATATTAAAAAAAGCTAACAAAATATTTAATTACGAGACTTTTTTAAAATATTAATGAGTTATCAATTCGAATTCCATACAATACTCTTTTGTCCATTTTTAATATCTCATGAATATTTTTTAATAAATTTTTTTAAATTATATGGTGAAATATTACATAATTCGAATTACGCATAGGGAAGTTCAATCACTCTGATTCAAATTATATGGTGAGCAATTCGAATTCTATACAATACTCTTCTGCCCATTCTTAATAGCTCATGAATATTTTTTAATAAATTTATTTTAACTATACCAGAAAAAAATATTTTATTCTATGCAAAATAATTTAAAAAATTGATTAAAAAATGTTAGGAGTACTATAAAAATTTGTAATGTTCTAATGACTCAGGTAAATACATGCATGTACACAAATTTTAAATAAAATACTCTACATAGTCAATAATAATTTAAAAATTAAAGAAAATATTTTATTCCATCCAAAACAATTAAAAAAATATATTTTATTCTATACAAAATAATTTAAAAAAAAATTGCTTAAAAAATATTTTGAGTACTATAAAAATTTATAATATTCTAGTGATTTAGGTAAATACATGATAAAAATATATTTTCTTTAATTTCTAAATTATTATCGACTATGTAGAGTATTTCTTTAATGTCCTAAGTCATTACAAATTTTTATAGTACTCCTAACATCTTTTAAGCCATTTTTTAAATTATTTTGCATAGAATAAAATATTTTTTGTGGTATGATTAAAATAAATTTATTAAAAAATATTCGTGAGCTATCAAGAATGGGCAGGAGAGTATTGTATAGAATTCGAATTGCTCACTATATAATTCGAACTAGAGTGATTGAACTTCCCATGCGTAATTCGAATCATGTAATATCTCACCATATAATTTAAAAAAATTTATTAAAAAATATTCATGAGCTATTAAAAATGGACAAAAGAGTATTGTATGGAATTCGAATTGATAGCTCATTAATATTTTAAAGAAGTCTCGTAATTAAATATTTTGTTAGCTTTTTTTAATGCATGAAATAAAATATATATTTTTTTAATTTTAAATTATTATTTTTTTAATAAATTTTTTAATAAATTATTAATTTTTTTAATAAATGAGGGTGTAATTCGAATCAACCTGATTTGAATTATTGTATATGTGTAATTCGAATCAGGTTGATTCGAATTAGTGTGTGTGTGAGTTTTGTGTATAATTCGAAGCAACATGATTTGAATTATGTGTAGATCAAGTTCGAATTTAGTTGATTCGAACTACATATAAACATGCATTGGTTGATTCATAAAATAATTTTTGGTTTGGTGGATTTGTGTAATTTTTTTATCTCCTTAGCTTAATATAGTGATTTGCCTATATATATATATATATATATATAAAGAATATGAATTTGATTGAATTCAAATAGTTATAAAATTAATTCAATTACTTATAATAACATTTATAAAAATAAGAAACTCTAATTTATAAAATAAATTATAACTTATTTATATTTATATTTTTAAAAATGTAGGTCGTTACACAAAGACATGGTGTACAATAATTGCATAAAGGTAATAATTTTCAAATTTTTTAAATTAAATCAATTCTTTCATTATACAATTACTAATAACTTGAGTTTATCATTGCAAGAAATGTTCCACTTTGATGAAGATAAAAGTGGAAGAATCAAGAAAATAATTTTGCAAAGTATGAGAAAGTCCTTAAAAGAGACAAGAGGTAGGTTATATGACAGTTACTACAAACCAACAAGGACGCTTGAGCAAAATTTTGAAGACCGCCTGGCAGGAATTGATAAAGGACATTAGAGATAGTTTCTTGATTATCGCAATGACCCTGACACAAAGGTAACCTATTTTAAAGTAGCATGCAAATTTAAGTAGCTCTTGTTTTTTATCTAACTAGATTCCAAATAAACATATATAATAACAACTAATAATAAGTCACAAAGATTACATTATTGCATTCAAGATATATATATATATATATATGAATTGATTTTTCGTATCAAGCACTTATTATTTGGAGTCATATAAATTATTAATGATGTAAAGATCTATCTGATGACTATCATTTCGTGAAGAAAAGAAAAAGAAAATACAACAAAATAAAAGAGAAATCTAAGAACATTTAACTATTTATGGTATACTACTATGTGCAAGTTATGTGACTAATCAAGCTTACTGTTGATGGCATAATAGAAGAAGTGCAGGCAAAACACTCTTAATCGATCGAAATAACATTACACCCATATTGATAATTCTAAAAGCTTGGCTAAGCGAAGGGAAGAAGAGGTAATTTAGGTTTGAATTTATTTTTAAATTGTATTTTAGACTGCATCTTCTTTATTTAGGTTTAATACGGTTATGGTATAAACTGTATTGTCACAGTCAGAACTACAGGGGAAGAGAGTTGGTAGAGGAGAATTATAGATCTTACAGCATAAACGACATAATGGCGCCTATATACATGAAGAAACTCAGAGGATTGGTGTAAGTACTTACTTTTAATCCTTTATGTTGTAACATGTTGGATTGGTTTATAAAAATGTGTTGAGTATGCTCTATTCCTTGTGTGATTATGTATGCTTATTTACATTTGTAAGATAAAACATCTGAGATTGAGCAGCGTGATGAATCCACGAGAATATTGTCTGAAAATGATTCCCTTGTCTAAGCTCTCAAAAAAGAGCACTCGGGTAACATGCGTGGCGTGTGTTTCGGACCGACACTAAGTCAACTCTTTCGTCCGAGTTCGCAGTTGCCGGTGGATGGAGCTCAAGCAGAGAAGGCCCAAAGGATGCTGTTTGAACTACAGGCGGAGGTGACGGCTGAGAAATTGAGAAGGAAGGTAGTAGAGGATAAAGTAACAGCAAAGAAATTGAAAAGAAACGCAGTGGATGATGAAGTAGCAGCAGAAAAGTTGAAAAGGAAGGGAGTGGAGGATGATGTAGCAGCAGAAAAATGAAGAGGCAGGCAATAGAGAGTATGTTAACTTAGCTTATTCAACGGCAAGGTGGAAAGTTGCCACCAGACATCGCTGCACGGATGAATTCTTTGAATGGACATGGCGGGAATAGAAATTAGGAGTCATGTGAAATTTTATTTGAAGTATATGTTTTGTTCAAGTTGCCCATGCAGCTTTATTAATTAGTAAAATACTTTTTTTGTGACTAGTGAAATACTTTATTGATATTAATATAAATATGTTAGTTTGTTCCGCAGTTAAATATTCATGAATTCTCGGCGTTAATTAGATTTTTAGAGAAAATTAATAAGATTTATAAAATTAAAAAATAATCTAAAAAAATTTATCCCCAGGATAATTAAAGAAAAACAAATTAAAATATTATATTTTAAAAAATACCAGCATTAAATAGTGGCGGTTTGTAACCGACGCAATTAGTTTTGAATAATTGCACGGGTCGTATATGGCGGCGGTTCAAAACTGGCGCAAATATATTTAAAAAAATCACAGCAACAAATAACGGCGGTTAAGGAGTGTCGCAAATATGCGAAGGAAATCACCCTTGGTCACATAGCGGTAGTTCGAAACTGTCGCTAGTCCAACCGACGCAAAATATATGAATCGCGATGGTTATGCCAACGGTTGCTGGAAACCGCCGCAAAATGCAATCTCCGCGCCCTTATGGAAGGCGGTCCTTAAGTCACTGGTGTTCTATTTTGTGGCAGTTTAAAACCGTTGTAAATCGACAAAAAAATATTGCTGCAAAGCTCTGTATCTGTTGTAGTGCTCGGTGCAACCCAATTGCCTCTTACCAGGCCAATGACTGCGACCTAAGGGCATTCGAGCCATGGCCCAATTGAGTTTCCTTAGTGCCAAGTTGAGGATTCTCCAGATCAGGAAAGATACGATCACCATGAATGGTAATACCCTTTCCTAATTCAATATCACACATATATACTACTTAATGGAGAGCCTCGTATTTTATACAGATATGAAATCTTAACCTAAATATTAGTACTTCTCTGACTCGACTAACTTAGACGTTAGAGTGTCTTTACAAATACACCTCTCACGGTCTCTCTCCGAAATCCATCTCGCTCGGACAAGCTGGGAACTCGTTTCTCCCAACCTCAACTCATCCTCTCTATACGAACATTACAATTCTAATATGACATGTTTGATTATCTTAGTAGTTGATTATTTAGTTAAAAAAATATATGAATCAATATGCTATACATGCATGCATATGTTTTTTTGTTAACTCATTTTTAGTGTACATAGAGTATTTTTATTGTAATAATACTTTTAATTTAGAAGTCATCCTTAAATGTTTTTTACTAAGTAAAGAATGATATATTCTTTATTAATTAAACATACATTAACTCTATTTATTATATTTATATTAACAATTTAAATTTAAATTTAAAAGATTAACCTGCTTATCATGTTAATACTTTTTTTTAAAATTATAGAAAAAAATAAACTTGCTAATTTGTTGTCATTTGTAACATGTCATTTTCTGAGAAATATTGTACTTTTTTAGAATGCATTAGTATTTGTTTTAGAACAATGCTATATGAATTGTAAATATTATTATTTGTTATTAGCATTTGATGAGTAATAATTTACATTTATATTTATAATAATTTTATATACAAAAAATATATAGTTTGTACTTATATTTATCAAAATTTTATATATATAAACTAATACAGTTTGTATCCATATTTTTTAGAATTTGCACATAAATTAATAAAATTTATTTATTTGGGATAATTTAGTATTTGTACTGATCAAATAATAATTAAAAATAATAAAAATTATTGACCTTTAAAAATTTTTCTTTATTTCAATCTAGCAAATTTAATTTAAATAATTTTAAATTTAGGGGATCATCACATAATAAATAAGTTCTTATTATGTATCACATGAAGATATCATTAAAACTCTTTTATTTGTATATTAAATAACTTCCTATCATATGTAGATAAAATTCGTGCAGTTTATATAATTTTGACTTTTGAACACAATTGTTTCTCTATTTTTTTCTACGTAGTTAAACTTTTTTTTTAATCAAAACTTACGTTTAGTTTTCTTCGTATGAAGTTAATTGTTAGAAATGATTAAACAATAATTTAATCAAATATATTAAATTATCTAATAATTTTTACTAATAATTTTATACGAAAATAATTGCAATTGAATTTTCAATTTTTTTTTTTTCCAAAACATGAATGAAATGAAAATGAAAGAATTTGGCCAAAGCCTCCGCATTTCAATAATGAATAATCGCATCAAGACAATGACATTATGATGGGTAAGATAAATGCATTATTATTCTGGAATTATTTCAAGAGAGAATTTATTTCTGATGTTATATATGTCTATACAAAGATGGATGTTCCATTGAAGTAGAGTAAAAAATAGTTTTTTTAATATAGTAGTAGAGTTGAGAAATAAGCATGTGATAGGTAAAATAGTTTTATTATTAGGTCAAATTTAATTCACTCATTTTTGGTTTAACAAATAAAATCAAGTTTAATCAAACACTAAAATCATAGTTTTGCTATTTAGTCAAATTGAATTCACTCATTTTCAGTTTAATAAATATTATCAAATTTGACTAAACATCAAAATTCTTTAATGTGTCATATTTTATTGTTCAATCGTAATGCTTCAGCGAATGCTATATGTGCACTAGGAAAAAAAAAACAGTAACAAATAGAGTATTTTGTGAACTTTAATATTTAAATTATAAGTTTTAAATTCTAAATTATAAATCTTAACGTAAATTTTAATTTTTAAATATAAGTTATTGATTTAAAATATAATAAATAAAGAATTAAAATTTATTTAATTAATAAAAAATATATTATTTCTTATTTAATAAAAACGTTTAAGGATGACCCGAAATGGTTGGTCAAATATTTTTACTCCACTTATTAAAAATCACTTTTATACAAATACGATGATTATGTGATTGGTGAAATGTGCCAATAAAATTAACATGTCATAGTGAATGAGTATGAAATTGAATGGTCCCAATCCGAAAAGATATAAACACACACATAAGAATGGAAAAGTGTGCTACGATTATTGGACAAACAGAAGTTTGTTGTTTTTGTTTGTGCCTACTTTACATATTTGATTTAGTGAGGCACGTTTTCTTAGGCACATGCAAAGAAGACCCACAAGCCTTGTTCCGAAGCTAAATACTCCCCACGTGTTGTCAGTGTACATGCTTTCTTTTTAGGTGGACGATTGGACTCTCTCTCTCTCTCTCTCTCACCTCTTTCCAACTAACATAAGGGGCATCCTAGACTACACCATTCAATTTCATTCAAATTAGCTTTAATAAATAATAATTACGTTAGTTTCTATAATTTTATTAAATTTATAATGAAATTTGTATATTATTTTTAATTTTATAATTATAATTTTTAGTATAAAAAATTTTAAAATTAATTGAATATTTTTTATAAATTAAAAATATTTATAATTAAAAATTTAATTAAATCTTTAACTATATATACTTTGTAATAAATATTTTGTTGATTGTAAAGTTTTTTACATTAAAAGAACCTAATTACAAAATTAAAAATAATATAAAGACTCAATTAAAAAAATATAAAAATTTAATTAAAATTTGATAAAATTATAAGAACTAATAAAATAATTACACCTTTAAATTATTCCATAAATTTGTAAGTTCTAATAATTGTCTTAAATTTCTTGACGAGTGTTAAGAGATTATATTTGAATGATATAGGATTTGTAATACATTCTCCTCGTATTTAAAACTAGACACATATAAATAGTTATTTGACTATATTAGGCTATAGAATTTTAATATGAAAAAAAGAGGTGAATTTTACCTAAAAATGAAGTTTTTTAGTGTATATACAGATGGAAAAATGTTGCAAAAATTGTAGTATAACACGCAGGCAACGTGTTGATTTAGCACGTAGCATACGTGATTGACATGTGGCGACATCACAAGCAACACGCACTTTACGTGTTGGACACATGGCAGACGCTGGTTGGATAACTTTGCAACACAGAATCTGTGAGGTGAGTCTTCTACCTATAAAAATTGGAGCTCGTTACTATTTTACTAGATAGGTGTTTTTTTTTTGCTGTTGGTGTCATGGAGAGCACTGCAAATATAGTGGTTTACCACAATGGTGAGGTTATACATAATACATATGAAGGCGTGAGCTTTGCTTGTGAGAGTACATTTTCGTTGGTGATTCTGTGCACTATAACGTTTGCAGAACTACAGTACAGGCTCTGTCAGAGCATAGAGAGTGATATTTTAAAGAGGATGAGTAACATTCTCTATCGGAGTCCGGTTGTCGTATTTGGCGGCTTGGTACAGTTTGAGGTTATGCTAATCGTGGACGAAATAAGTATTCAGCGGATGTTTCATATTTACCAGCAAACTCAGGTGCAACATCCAAGGATTGAGTTATATGTTGAGTTTGAACATATAACAACGGATGATGTTCAACGTGACCCAAGCGTGTAAGATGACAGAACTGATGCGTATGAAGGGATGAACAATGATAGCGATGAGGAGTTCGAAGCTACTTATGAAGTCGGTGACGGGGATGAGGATGACAATGGGAGAGGTGAGGCAGTCGCAGAAACTTTAGTGGTTCCACCCGCAGTTAGTCAACCGATGGACGTTTCACCTTTTATGTGTAGCTTGGATCTTGACGCCATGCATGTACCGGAGTTTCCCGAATATGTGAACATAGGCACGTGAGCAGTGGATAGTATGTTTCCTTAATTTTGTTTTGACAGATCGATGAGTGACAATGTATTATTGTTATAGGTGTTGTTGACCCTGAGGACAGGGAGTTCAGGATCGGAATGGAATACAGTTCTAGAAAATTATTCATTGCGACAATTCGAAGTTACACTATCTCCAGAGGAGTTATTGCCATTGTGGTTCTCTGCAATGGTTCAAAAGATGCCTGATTCACAAGTCCAAATAGAAACATGACCCCTGTATAACGGGAGTGAAGAGGTGGCGGGTGTTAGAATTATTCATCGAGTATTCTGAAGTTTCAATCCATGTATTAGAGCCTTCAAATATTGCAAGTCGCTGGTTCAAGTTGACGGCACTCACCTATACGAAAAATATAAAGGTTGCCTTTTGGTTGCAATTGCACAAGACGGGAATCAAAACATTGTGCCGATTGCCTTTGCCATTGTAGAGGGTGAGACCGCTGATGCGTGGCACTTTTTTCTTAGTAATTTACGAAGGCATGTTATAAGAAGAGATGGCGTGTGTATAATTTTTGATTGTCATGAGTAAATTCGGGCAATAGTAAACCATAGCAGAGGTAATTGGAAACCTCCGAGAGCATGTTTATATTTTGTATTTGGCACATTGGTAGCAACTTCTTAAGGAAATTCAGGTCCCGCATTTGCAAAAGCTTGTGGTCAACATGGGTATTCAAGGATGGTGGAGGAATACAACGTCAACTACAAGAGGTTGCAAGAACGAGGCGAGGCATATGCCTGTTGGTGCAACAACATCGAACTACCTCAGTGGGTATTGGCATTTGACGAGGGACATCGATGGGGTTAGATGACGACAAACCTTGTCGAGTGCATTAATTTAGTTTTGAAGGGTGCCCAAAATCTGCCTGTCTTGGCGCTCGTCCGAGAAATATATTATCGGTTGAACGAGCTCTTTACGCGGAAGAGTACTGAGGCTTACCAGCACAAGCGCACTGGATTTACTTACTCTGAGTTTGCCACTCAGTAGTAGAGGCAAATATGCAGCATGCAGGAAACATAGTCATGCACCGGTTTGATCGAAGAAATGAGGTGTTTGAGCTGTGTGAAATGCCAAGCGGACGAGTGTTAGTAGTACATCTTGCGCGATGGAGATGTGACTGTGGGCATTTTCAGGTGGAGCGACTTCCATGTTGCCATGTTATTGCGTGCTATACTAATTAGCGCCTCAATTGGTAGGTGTATATCAGTGATGTGTACAAGATGTCGGAGATTTGCAAGATCTACAGAATTGAATTTGTCCCATTGGACGACACGGTGACATGGCCTGATTACCCAGGACCGACGATGGTCGCAAATTCTGCCCTGAGACGAACATCAAAATGTCGTTATAAGTCGACTCACTATCTAAATGAAATGGATTCACAGAAAATGCGTAGTCCTCGAGTATGCCGTCTTTGCGAGAGACAAGGTCATAATCGTAGTAGATGTCCGCAACGTGCTGGACCAAGTGGGGTTGGTGGCAGTGGTGACCCATAGGGTGAATGTATTTCTAAGTTAGAAGTTCGTTCTGGTTGGAATAGGCGCAAGAAAGGGCATTCGCTCCCACGTCCAAACAAACAACAAATCAAGTGGGCCATCCATCTCCTTGCAATCGTACCGCGATGCACGGCACAATACCCTGTAAAGATGTGCGAGAGTTGCTGACCCCTACTGTAAGTGTCGATCTGCTCAAAATTTTGGAACAGTGGTAGGTACTTCGCAGGCATACGCCATCGACTTATCTGCGAATAGGGTGATTCCCAGCAGACAGAAGATGTGACACATAACGTATCGCTGAATAGAATTCCAAGTGTCTAGAAGCCGTGTGTCTCTGATATGGCGAACCCAGGACAACTTTATGTCACTTTTAGATGAACTACTCACGTCGGGTTCGCTGCCAAAAATCGCCATGCTCTGGTTGACCAAGAAGTCCTGACTGCTATCGATCCAACCGGTCACAACCTCTCCATCAATCGGTAGGCCAAATATGTGTAACATGTCCTCCAGTGTCACTGTAACCTTACCAACTGGCAATACGAAGGAATGAGTCTCCAGCCTCCATCTTTCCATAAGAGCAGATAGCAAGGCGGAATGCCCTCTGATCTATCCCACTCTTGATATATGGTAGAATCCCGTTATTCATAAAGCCTGGTCAACCGCCGGATGCCATGTCTCCGGCATATCAAGCTTACGGGAAAGAATTTTCCTGGTAGCCTGATACAGTGTAACGACCCATATTTTTTAAAATCTAAATATAAATAACCTATAATTTATTTTATTAATTGAAGTTTTTTATTTTTAGAAATAATTTTATTAAAAGTAATTACATTAATTTTATAACTATTTGAATCCAATTAAACTCATATTCTTATATATAATATTTTGTTATGATGAAATATTTTACATAATTAAAATTATAATTCTAGTAGTTTATAAGTAATGAAAATTATATGTATATCTTAATTTGAGTAATTGATATTTTTAATTTAAAAATAGAGTTTAGTTAATAATATTATTATCGAGTTCAAAATCCGCCGATATGAGTAAATATTGGTACTCTTCAGTGAGCTTAGCTTTGCTAATACTTCATCGTATATCTTTTATCATTATGTTACTAATGTCATTTATATTAATATCTCATATATATTATTACTTGTGTTTTAATATATTCAATTTTCATAATTATCCGTTTAAGATATTTATAACTTGAATCGCTGACTCAGCAGCTTAAATGAGTGACACGTACCCCCTACATGTCATCCAAATTTAAGCATGCTAAATTCTCATTAATCATCATCATCTTCAACGGATTCATTAGGAAAGAAAAAAGAAAGAAAGGTCGTGAGAGAGAAGAGAAAGGAAACTATGGAACCTTCATCTTCGACGTTCGATTTTTTGAGATCCGTAACTCCAATAACAAATCTAATATGATCAAAGTGTTCGTATCTTCCTCCTCTTCATGTTGATGTCACTTTTGTTCGGGAGAAATCAACGATGGCGACGCTGTCCCTCCATGCAAGGTTGGGCCAAGTGGGAGCCCCGGAGGTAGAGTAGCCGATTTTGACGTTTTCTTCTTCAATTTCTCGTTCAGAAATTTTTCCTGATGCTTCTATTGTTGTGATTTCTGCATGGAGGTAGGGTTTAGTAATTTTATAATAATTAAATATGAATTTGATGAGTGAATGTTGGTTTGATTGATTATTGTTTGAGTTTGATTAAGTTTATGTTGAATTTTTGTTGAATTATTGTTGTTTACTTGAGATTTTGATTTGGCTATATATGAACAGGCAGCTGGGGTATTTTGATTATTTTGGGGCTGTTGTGATGTGATTTTTTGAAATAAATTTGATGAGGTTTGATGGTCGTGAGATTAAATTAAAAGTTGTGAAAAATTAGTTACCGAAACCGTTGAAAATCTAGTTAAAAATAAATTAATTTTGATGAACTTTTGACGAGTTTGATTTGGTTCTTTAAAAAACACAAAACCCTCGTGTTTTGACTATTTTGTGGCAAAATATAATTAAAAAAGAGTTTTGGGACTAGAAGTTAAATAAAAAAATTTTGTGAGTTAAAATAGAACTTTTAGAAGTTTAGTGATTAAAGTGTAATTTCTAAAATGTTTGGAGGTCAAAATAAATTTTCAAAAGTTTTAAGAATTATATTAGTTGATTTTGAATTATTAAAGAAAATGATTTGATTTTGGAAACGATTGAATTTTGAGTTGGTTTTATTTTAAAAGAGATTTAATATTAGGATTAGTTCGATTTTGTAAATGATTTTGCTGTTGGAAATGGTTTGGATGGGACTCGAAAAGGGTGGCAAGATCTGAATTTTAGGGGAGGTGCTGCCGAAATTTTTAGAAGAATTTTGAGAAGTTTTATTTTATTTTGATTTATTTAAGACAAGAATGAATTATGTTTGAGTTTAAATGATTTGGTTTTGAAATAAGATTGGTTATCGCCCCCTAAAAATCTAGAGGCCTTGCCAAGAGATTTAACTAATAAATGATTATTCTTTTGTCTTTTGAAAGAAGAGTTGAGTTTGGGAAGAAGAATTGGTTTTAAGTGAAATGGTTTTGAAAGTTTTTGGAGAATATCACGAAGAGGAGATTTAAGATTTGAATTACCGGGTAAGATGCAGTGACGTTGTCCATTTGCTCCGGAAAAAGGATGAGAAAGAAGAATGATGAAAACTGATTTTGATTATGAAATTGAATGATTATGATAAATGATACATGATTGAGGATGATTGTGACAAGTATGTCTGTGTTTTCTCTCTGGTTGTAAGGGTGAGAGTGCACCTATTCCCTCTAAGGGTGACAGGACACGTATTTCCTCTAATGGTGACAAGGCACATATTCCCTCTAATGGTGACAGGGCATATATTTCCTCTAATGGTATTAATGCACAACAGAGATATAGTCGGGTTTAGCTATATAACCGACAAATGAGCTTATTAGCCATAGGACAGATATGCATCATACTTATTTGCGCATATTTGTTTGTGAGTGTGTTTCCTGTGATTGTGGGTGTGTTATATGATTGTTTGATTTCTGTGTTTTTTATTTGTTAAGTCTAAATGTATTCTATTGCTCGTTGCTGTTGGTTATGGTAATAAAATGAACATAATTATACACCTTGACCCTACTAAGAACTCCCCAGTTCTTACTCCCTATTTTCCCTTTCAGCTACAGGTGCGAAGGTTTAGTGCAGATCTCCAGGAGTATAGAAGATTATGTTTACGAATTGAGTTAGAATTTATTTTTCCCTCGCCTTGTTAGTTAGTGTTTTATTCAGAGGGGTAGGTTTTGTAATTGCTTTTGTATGTAATACTATAATGTATTATTAATATTAAGTATGTGAATATGTGTTGTTTGTTCTTGTTGAAAAAGTTTTAAGTTTTTAGTAAAACCATCGATAGATTTACGCGTTGAGGCTTATACCTTATTAATAAATATATAAAAGTCATCGTAATACTCTTGCTATTAGAATAGTGCATCCAAAAGCATAACGTTCTGATAGTTAGAGTGTTACATACAGGACAACCAAAAACAGCAAAATTATAATATAATATATCAAATATTAAATTAAAACTTAACTCCACTTTCATAAAAGAAATAAAAGCTACTTATGCAACTTAAAATACAATAATAATTTTATAACAGAAAATAAATATATAATTACAAAAATTCAAAAAAATTATTTATATTATTTATTAATTTTACATATTACTTGATAAATTAAAATGATATTATTTTCGATTAATAATAATATCATATAGAATATCCGATAAAAGAATTGAAAAAATTATCATATTAAATAATAATCAACAAAAAGAAATTAAATTTGTTAATTCACTACAACTACTAATAAAAATATTAATTCAAATAATTACACTAATAATAATACAATTTAAATACGAAATTTTAAATTAGCAAAAATACTAAACTTATATAATTAGGCTGTCCCAAATAATTAACAACATAATCTTCTGCAGACATATAATCACCTACCATTTTTTCAATTAACACATTACTTAATCTCATCCTCACTCTCGCAAAAAATATCACCCTCTTTCCGCTCAATAACAACCAAAATCCTCCTTTCAAAACCCTCTCACCAAACCCTACATGAATGAAATGAAAATCAACAACAAAACCATCCCCCTTTTAAAGGCTTCAACAAAACCCTTCCTTGACCTTTCCGGAGCATGACATGTCGGGTGCATGGAGACCATCCTGCCAAGCGGTCAACATACAGGGTACGTGTTGTCCAGGGAGCGACACATGGCTAGAACACTGGCTCGGATTCTCTGCTACTGCAACACGCACCCTTGTTCGAAACGTGGCGGTAAATATCTGCGAAAGGGATGTTGGAAACAAGCAAGGAATCTCTACACCTTCAACACACAGGTGCGTGGTGTTCCTTGGCTCGACAAGTGGTGAATCTCTGTGTATTTCTGTTTAAAATCTCTGTGAAAGTTGCATCAATTTTTCTAAAAAGTTAATAAGTTGAATGCGTGTTGAAGTTGTGTTTCTGATACCTCTACATTCTTATAAAGCACCCCCAAACACCAATATTCAACAAAATCACTCATTTTTTTTTCATATATAAAATAATTTTTTACTATATTAGATTGAATAATATATTTTGATATCATATTATAGTCGAATATATCTATTTCAGTTTCATAAATTAATTTTTTTTAAGCGTACGTTTTAAAATTCATCTTAAAAAACCAGAAAACAAGATGGATAATGGTACATCTATTTTAAAATTATTCGTGATGATGATGAATTTGTTTCATTTTACAATATATTTTTATATTAACAAAAGAATTTTATCTTATTGATTCTTAATCATCTATGTCAATTGTTAAGTATGTAATTATGCATTATAACGAAAGAATCTTGTTTATGGATTGTTAATTAACTATCTGCGTTGTTTATAATTAATATGTATTATAATGTAGCAAAAGTGGACAAGCGTGATAAAAATTATATATATATAAGAGGGGAGAATGTAAAAATCGGTTTAACCGCTTTAGTAAAAATAATAATTTTTTAGAGATTGGAGAAGATTCAAAATTTAGAAGTTTTAATTTGAAAATGTAAAGGTGAAATTCGATTTCAATGATTTTTTTGAGTTGAAAATTGTATCTTTTTTTTAAAAAAAAATTTGTAAAAATACGTACTGGCGCTTAAACTGGCAATACCGGCTCTAGTCTGTCTAGTACCGCGTATTTTGGAAAATAAGATTTTGGAAAATTAAATTTATTATTTTGAAAGGATAAAAATAATTTAGAATTAAAAATCGGATGTTAATCTTAAAGGTTTTAACCCAAAATGGGTCAAACGGAATATATATATATATATAATTAATTTTTTATTTTATTATTTTACAATTTTTTTTTCATTTAAAATATTTTTTTTAATATTAAATTATTAGCTTAATGTTAGTTCTTTATACTTTATCTTATATCAGACCAATTGTATAGGGCCTAAACAATACATTTAGACCCATTGCTAATAAGATAACTAGTAGATTCTTATATGCGAACCACTTTAGATTGGATAGTCCATTAATCTGTTTAATTAAATGTTGTTAAGTAAGTATTGAAAGTTTAAATATATTTTGTATATACAGTAATTTATTAATTAATATTTTAGGTTAGTTAGTTCACTAATTCTTAGTCTATTGAACTGGAAAATACTATAAAAAAAAATTTATATGTGTTGTCAGCTTTATATTATTTTTCTAATTTTATTTTGTTTTATTTAATTGAAATAACAAAAATATCTTTTATAATAACTTTAAAAGAAAAGAGTTTTGTGATTGTTCTTCTGTTTGTAAGAATTTTTGTATTTGTTCTTCTATCACCGCAAATTTTCTATGCATGGAGAGATTGCATTAATGGATTAAAAATGACTTTTTACGACTAATTTTCTATTATGTTTCAATGAATGTATATTTGTTAAATAAACCAATATTGTGCGTAATTTTAATAAATTTTAGGGAGTGTAATCATAGTGAATTATGTTAAATATATATTAAAATTAATTATCAAAATAGTTATTAATATAAAATATATATTAAAATATAAAATATATATTAAAAATAAATTAAACAATATATATATTTATATATAAATATATAGTAGGTTATTTTATTTAATAATTAAAATTTTAGTATATAAATAACATTTTTGAATCACAATTCATCCTGAAGGTTTTTATATCACGGGACAATTACTGTGATATCAGATCCAAATTGGTTTATTTTACAATCAAACGTAAGCATTCGACAAACAATATACACCATTATTCAACCGAAAGTACTAAACCAAACAATGCATGTGTAACCGAAAGCTATATCTTATTCTGTGCAAACAAATTTAGTAGATGATCATCACTTGTAAATAGTGTTGTGAATCGTGACACCTTACCAATCATTAGCAAGAAAAATAGAAGAAAAAAGCTGCCGACTTATTATTATTAGTGTATCAATGAGCACTAATGTTTTTACTAATTTATTTTTTATTTATTAAATATATATAAATAATAAAAAGTTAAAGTGACAAATTACTTATAATTTAAGAAGTTTTAGATTGAAACTTTGGAAATAACTAAAAAAAATTGTGTAATAAACTATTTTCGTATGCTTATCATTATAGTATAGAAATATAAGTAACATAAGCAGTTTGAATAAGATGTGCTGACTAAATTCTATCAAGTACGGACATTTTGTTGAGTTGTCGTATTTGCGTGTCGGACACATTTTGGACACGATATTCACCGACACTCGTCTGATACGCGTGTCTGCTGTGTCCAAACTGTGTCTCAATAAAAAATAAAAAAATTTTCTCCGGACACATTTGGACACACCTAAATACCATCACGTGTCAATGTGTCCGATCTTATTCTTAATATATATTCTTAAAATAAATTTAGATATAGTATATGTTATTATTTATTAAAACAAAAAATATTTTAAATACTTAATATAATAAAAATAAGACATTAAAAATAATTAAAAAAATAATTTATATTTTAATATCAATAAAATATTAAAATATCATTACGGTTTATCTAAAAAATACTTTATATTTTATATGTATACATGTCTCCATGTCGTGTAAGATTTTAAAATTCGCGTGTCGATGTATCCCGTGTCGTGTCGTGTCCCGTGTCCATGTCAGTGTCCATGCATCATAGCTTAAATTAGTCTCCAAAAAATTTTTAAATTAAACATTTTAATTCTCAATAAATTTTTACTATTTTAGAAGTTTTTAAGACATATTACTCCTTCTGTAAAGAGGACTAATTTATCTTATAAAAGATATTTATGAAGATCTAGTACTCTTATAATAAATTTTCTTAGCAATTTATTTGACGAATACACATTAATTTTTTTTTATTAAGATTGATATAAGGATTAATTTGTCTGATAGGTGTAATTCTCTATGACGTTCAATGTAATAAAAATTTATTAAGGACTAAAGTGTCTACGCTAAAATTCATTAAGGATTAATTTTAGTATATACTCTATTAATATTTTAAGACATTAATTGTGTCTATTTTCTATTATATGTTATTTAGTATTTAAAAGAAAATGTTTAGAAGGATATTTAGTACCTCTTAACATTACTTTGATATTTAACTAGTATGTAGGGGTGGCAATAGGTAGGGTAGGATAAGGTTTGGATTCAACTCTAATCCTACCCGCGGGTTGAGATTTTTATATAAACTCAACCCTATTTTACCCGCGGGTTGAGAATATTCCAACCCTAACCCTACCCGCTCTTAACTCGCGGGTATCCGACCCTACCTGCGGGTTACAAAAAATATACAACATTATTATATAACTTTATGATAATTTAAAATAGAACTGATTTTTATGTAAAAAAAAATATTAAATTATCAATTAATGATTTTCTTTTAGTGGTTAAGGATTTTTTGTATTTAGTGAGAGGTCTTTGATTTAACATCCACTTAAAACATATTTTTATATAAGTATATAACATAAACATATATAGAGTGCGGGTTGGTCGAATAAGGTTGAAACTCAACCCGCACCCTACCCGACCCGCACGAAAATTCTACCCGCATCCTACCCTACTCGCTGCGGATCGGGTTGACAACCTTACCCGATCAGGTGGGGTCAGATTAGGTACCCGCAGATAGAGTACATATTGCCACCCCTAAGTATGAGTAGCTAAATGTCAGGGCACTATGATTAACAAATATAAGTGCAAGATTGGAAATTGCAATGGGGCGTCACTGTTATTGATTGATCCAATTTTCTTGAGCCTAATTTTCAACACCTTTTAGTTTATATTATGTGTGATAGGACGCCCCATTTTTGATGAAATGTTGAAAATGATATGCACTACTTATTCATCTTTTTCATAAATAAATGGGGACAATAATGATGGTTGTCAATGTAAAAAAAGAGCCACTAACACTTTTGGTGCCAGTTAAGGGGCACATAATCACACTTTTGTCCTATTTTGACGATCTTTATGTGTGTTTATGAGACACTTTTTTGGTCACTATTGTCTATAGAATGAGCCATTGAACTTGCATAATTATGATTCTTACCTAGAATTGCAATTCTACTGTGTTGAAGATTTAACTATTCTTAGCTGGAGTAAAGGTTATACAACCTGTCTACCAAGTTTATTTTAATGAATTTAAAACTAGTATTTTCATAATTTTCTTTTTCAAAAGCAAAAGTATTTAACATAAAATTGAGTGAAAAAAAATAAATTAATTAAATAAGGTATTATAATTTGGTCTAAGCTTAGACTTGGGACAACTAATCTAGGCATTTGTGAGGTAGGCTCTAAATTTCATTATTCTAGTTGGTAGAATCACGTTAAAGTAAAAGAATAGTAATTGGGAAACACTTTTTTTTTTTTTTCCGTTTATTAGTTTCATCATATGGCATCATTCTTTACTTCTAAGAATGTTGAGTACCCAACCATTTCCATCATATGCTAGGTTTAATTTTTTATATATGAATAGTTGCTTCAATCAAGTAAATCGGTAGGGATATTATTTGATTTGTTCCTTTTTATTTTAATTGTCATAAACAATAGACAATCTTCCCAAAAAAGATTATACCAACTTGTATTTCACGACATTAATTCTGAAAACGGAAATGGAATTTTCTTTTAACAGCGTAAAAAACAAATTTAAAAGAAACAAGCGAGAAGAAAACCCAGTACAGTGCAAAGCATAATCCAGCAACCAAACCTTTTAGTGAACCGAATTAAACTTGGTGAGACTAGACTTAGCTTGATTCACTTCACCACCAGTAACTAAACTTAATTCTCCAGCTAAAAATTGCAGCAAAACAATCGCACATCATTAGTTCTTGTTTGAGGATTAATCACTAATTAGGATAAGGGTTACTGTATTAGTCAATTAAATCCAAGATAAACATTTAGCTGAGGGCTGGTGCGCACAATGAGATAAGCATGAGTGGTTAATACTGGTTACAAGAGTTGTCAAGCATGATGAGATTACAGAGGTTCTTATAAGCTTGAATTCATAACATAAAGTGAAACCGGAAATCCCCAAAATTGATCTAGCTGATCTTGATTCTACTCTTTCATGGATAAGTTTTCACTATATCTATGTGTGATGGTAACTTCAAAATCACCTCTTTCACAATCAAAACAGCAAACATAGTTCAAATAGCCCAGAATAATATAATACTTTAAGTAACCTTCGAGTATGGATAGCAACCTTTTGACACCTGCAAGCACTGAGAACGGCAGACCAACTGGACTCCGACAGCGACCCATCCTCCATCTAACGTTTTCGCTTCCTCTGACGCACACCAGGAAATTTAAGAGGGATGGGAAGTGTGGCATGGTTGACATTGTTCTTACGTTTAACCTTGCAACCCAAATGCTCATAGTGTTGTTTCACCACCAGTTGGCTCATCTTCAGATCCTTTGCTATATCACAATAGTCAGTCTCGAATTCGTCAAAGAAAAGAGTCAGCACGAGGATATAACAAACGAGAAGACTAATCTTCTCAGAAGACAGCCATTTTGAATTAGAACCAGAAGTATTGCCAAACATTGCCGAGAATCTATTACGCAGAATGTGGGGGATCTTCAGACGCTTCATGGTGGAGTTATCCCTGAAAGAGTTCTGTTCTTTGAACGTTACAAGATGACTGATGAATGACAGTATGCATGAGTGTTTCCTCTTTTCTGAATCATCCTGTAAACGAATACATTAGAAACTGGATATGATTTTTCCATTTGGGATAAAATAAGCCTAAAGTTCATGCCCAGTATCTATCACAGTAACATTTGGGTAATCGTAATTCGCCACCTTGAAGAGGTGATGTTCTTAGACATTGCTTTGGGTATCCCAAAACTTATGTACAGTAGAATGTTGGTGAAAGAAATATGTTGTCAAATTATTCTTATATTTGCAAAAATTTTTTCTTATGCTTTCATAGTAAAAAGCAAGTTCTGCATATCCGAAATACAGAAAAACAACTTTTCCAATGCAGAATGCTCCAAATGATTGAACTGTATCCGTATGCATTTGTTTATATTTTGTCAAAAACAAATTATAACCCCAAGCTTTATAACACAATTTAACAGGAGGGTGGGGGGAAAGGCAATTATTTTTCAATTTTTTTAAAGATAAATAAAAAAATCAAGAAGTAATCCAATCAAACACCCCTTAAAGCTGAACTTATGATTTTAAGTAAAGAGGTTTTATTTGTATTGATACCTTAATATTCTTTAATTTATTAATCCTGTTGGAAACAAAAGTTGGGTAAGAACTGAAGTCAGCTTCTTCTTCCTTCAACAAAATATAATAAATGTCTTCAAGGTAACCCCACTCTCCTTTAAGGATGATTTGATCCAATACATATGCCTCCTGCGGCGAGGTTGCAGAAAGATTACATGGTGGTATGTTGCGGGCAACTTGAGATTCAGTACCTTCAAGAGCCAATTTGTTTACATCAACATTTTCCATCTTCACATCCAGGTTCTTTTGTGATTCAGGATCATCATCTTGATTGAGAGCTAACCTCTTTTTAGTCTGCAAAATGATTTCCAAGTGTACAGCAATGCCAATAAAAATCAGTTAAACCAAGTTCAATGACAACGTCTGGGAGACTCAACCACTTAAATCCATTAACTCAACCTCATTTATTGCCAGCAAAAGACAAAATCAGAAAATGTCGTCATTGACATTAGTGAGCTAAACAGTGGCATTTCAGAATTTATGCAGCATGTATCATACTCTCACAGTCACAATGCAAAACAGTCAAGAAAGATTCACCTTGCTGAATGCAGAGATGTTTGATAATATGCAAGTTTTATTCACAATAGCAAGTATCTCTAACAGGATGTTAAACATTAATAGGACAACAATATTTTCTCCAAGAGGATGTTTCAATTTTTAAATAAACACCTGAATTAGCTGGCATAATAGAGAGACAATTGAAAGTGAAATGCACAACTTCGAATGGATTTCAAACAACTTTTTACCCTCTATCAGAAAGCTAAAGAATTCTTGCCACCCCAATATCAAAACATCAGTAAATCAGTATTTCAAAAACTATTCTGTCTATCACTTATCTACAAAATCACAGAAATATCATGATTTTGTGCGCAGTTCAGGACCACATTGTTGTTTAGCACAGAACAAAAGGGTTTCGTAAACAATGAGCCAGAATATACCCTTGTTATTTCCTTCTTTGTTCCAAACAAATTAGTAATCTGCCTCTGCTTCGCTGCCCAGTCCAAGGGAGTCAGCTCTTCCACTGTTGAGGTAGCAGGCTCCTTGTCAACGGCATCCAAGGCTTTAACTTTAGGTTCCAATCTAAATATCTACATAACAACACACCACAATTAGCAACAAACACTTATTATGTCCACATAAAACCAATCAAAACAAGGGCCAACACTCAACAATCACCACTTTAATGTTTGTAATGCAACCCATTAATCAAATGTTCACCAAATTAGAGTATCAAAAAACCAACTTATAATAGAACTTTGCGAACTAGGTTAACTAAACCTTTGCAAATTCACCTCAAATTCATCATTTTCCAAACAACACAACCAAGTTAAAAAATATAGCAGAAAATTAAAATTTTTATTATATAACATATGCATTGGACACTTGAACCTTTTTTTTATAAAGACTTCCTCAGTAGCTAACCTTAACAGTGCGGTACAACCCTTAATAGTTAAACCCTAAAAACATTAAAGAGCTTTTACATATTCATAATTCTATAACGAAAAGAGCAAAAACGGAGAAACAATAAATCATAGTTTCCGTTGATTATCCATTTCTATGCAAAATCGCAAAATCCTGAAAAATAGAACATAAAATAAAAAAATAAACACCAGAAATAAAGGAGAACAGAACCCAAGCTTTTACCTTGTTGGCAGCAACGGGAACAACCTTGAGCGTTCCCTTTTCCTTATCAAAGACACCAATGGCATACATGGAGGAGTGCCCGGCGGCGGCCTCACCGGCATAGCTAGTTCCGACGTATTCGACGGGGGAGGAAGGGGAACCAACCACAAGCTGCATCCTCTTCTTCGTCCTCCTGTTCCTGTAAACATGAAACCCCGTCGCGGCGGCGCCATCGCTAATTGGATCGAATCCGGAAGGGAAATACCCAACGACTGGTCCTATCTTGTCCTGTTCTTCACGCACAACTTCAATCTTCGCCTTAACGAGCTCGTCTTTCTTCTTCTTCTTCTTCTTCTTGTGCTTCTTGTCTTTCGTCTCCGTCGGCGTTAGGGTTTTCGCGTGTTCCTCGTCGGAGTCCATTCTTGACTGTGTTGCGGCTAAGACTCTCTCAGACGGTGGCTAGTGGCGCTTCTCCTTCGTGCGGCGGCGGGAGGCGGTTGAGTTGAGTTGAGTGACTAAAGTGAGAACGAGCAACATCGAATAAATTAAGACACAACTCCGAAGTAGTATTAGGCTTTTTTTTTTTTTTTTGTTCAAGAACCCAAACTCTAGAATTAGCCTTTTTTCCAATCAGAGAATTAGGTTTTTTTCTGGGCTTATTAAGGGTTAGTCATTGAACTTTTAGGTTTGTTATAAAAATATCCATTATAGTTGTTTTCCAAAGTACAAATGTTTTATTTTTGGGGATAGGCCCAATGTTACCAAAAATGAAAGACCATGTTTAATGAAAAATTAAAGAAATTTATAAAATAATAAAATAAAGAATTGATCAGTCAAAATTTAAATCCTCTAAATAAAAAATTAGAAAAATAATAAAACAAAGAGTTAATCATCATTAATTTTATAACTTTCATACAATATATGTGCCACTGTTTTAATTTAAAAGTGATCAACTCTTCATTTTATTATTTTACTAACTTTTTCATTTTAAAATTTTTTTTATCCAATTAGTAATTACTATTAAATTTATTTTTTTATTATGTGTGAATTATATTATCTTAATATAAGAATGATTAAATTATTATTTTTTTACTTTATCAATTTAATCACTTTGGAATTACCATTGTTTAATGTATCAAGACGAATGATTAGATGGTCCACCCTTGTTTTTTCACTGTTGGTCAAATACTTTATATTTATATATTGGCCCCGAATAAAGTTAATAGTATTTATGAAATGCATCACTTTTTTGTTGTAATAACACGAAAAAGTCCAATTGGACTTCAATAAAAAAATAGAACCAAGGGTTAATCTTTTAGCGGTTTAATTTTTTAGTTTTTATTTTTTTGTTGATGCAACACTTTTTGTGTTTTATTTTAATTTGATTGATTATTTGTTCTTAATGACAATATCAAAAGAAATTTTAATTAATCAAAGATCAATCTTTATATTTTTTGTTTTTCTCTTTATTTTGAGATGAAGTTGTAATTTAATAATAATACTAATACAACAACAACAACAACAACAAAGCCTTATCCCACTAAGTGGGGTCGGCTACATGAATCAAACGACGTCATTGTGCTCTGTCATGTATCATGTCTACAGAGAGACCGTTTACATATAGATCTCGTTTGACCACCTTATGGATGGTCTTCTTAAATCTTCCTCTGCCTTTCGCCCTTTGTCCATCTTCCATCTCATCCACCCTCCTGACTGGATGTTCTATCGGTCTTCTTCTCACATGTCCAAACCACCTGAGACGCGATTCAACCATCTTTTCCACAATGGGTGCTACTCCAACTCTCTCCCTTATATCTTCATTCCTTATTTTATCCAATCGCGTACGACCACTCATCCATCTCAACATCTTCATCTCTGCCACACTCAACTTATGTTCGCGCTCCCCTTTAGCCGCCCAACACTCCGTACCATACAGCATAGCCGGTCTTATAGCGGTGCGATAGAATTTACCTTTAAGTTTTAAAAGCACTTTTTGTCGCATATAAAACCAGATGCACTCCGCCATTTTGACCAAGGTCCTATGATTTACATCATGTTCAATCTCTCCATTATCCTGTATGATGCACCCAAGATACTTAAAACTTTTAACTTTTCGTAGAATGTTTTCTCCAATCTTCACCTCTATATTGGGGTTTTCCCTTCTCAGACTGAACTTACATTCCATATATTCCGTCTTGCTACGGCTTATGCGCAGACCATACACTTCTAGAGCTTCTCTCCATAACTCCAACTTCTTATTTAGGTCTTCCCTTGACTCTCCCATAAGGACGATATCATCGGCAAAAAGCATGCACCATGGCACAGGCTCTTGGATGTGCTCTGTGAGTACTTCCAAGACTAATGTGAAAAGGTATGGACTTAAGGATGATCCCTGGTGTAATCCTATACCAATAGGAAATTCCTCTGTCACACCACCTTGAGTCTTCACACTAGTTGTGGCCCCATCATACATGTCTTTAATTGTCCGAATATATGCGATCCTTACTCTCCTCTTTTCTAAAACCTTCCATAAGACCTCCCTTGGTACCCTATCATACGCTTTTTCCAAATCAATAAACACCATATATAGATCCCTTTTATTACTATGATACTTCTCCATCATCCTTCTTAATAGGTATATCGCTTCAGTGGTAGATCTGTCTGGCATAAATCCAAATTGGTTCTCTATTACTTGTGTCTCTTTTCTCAACCTCCGTTCTATCACCCTTTCCCATAACTTCATAGTATGACTCATAAGCTTAATCCCTCTATTATTTCCGCAACTTTGTATATCCCCCTTATTCTTGTAGATAGGTACCAATGTGCTCTTTCTCCACTCATCAGGCATCTTCTTTGACCTTAAAATCTCATTAAAAAGCTTGGTTAACCAGTTGATGCCTTTTTCTCCAAGACCCTTCCAAACCTCAATAGGGATATTATCAGGTCCTACTGCCCTGCCATTTTTCATCTGCTTTAGAGCCTCTTTTACCTCAAAGTCTCGAATTCTTCGATAGTAGTCAAAGTTTTGGTCTTCTTCCCTTGTGCATAATCAACCAAGGCTCGGAAGAGTCTTCTGTCCCTCATTAAATAACTCGTAGAAGTAGTTCTTCCACCTTTCATTAATCTTCTCCTCTTGAACCAACACCTCTCCATCCTTATCCTTTATACACTTAACCTGATCTAAATCTCTCGTTCTTCTTTCTCGGCTCTTTGCGATTCTATTTATACATTTTTCTCCTTCTTTCGTGTCCAAAGACTGGTAGAGACCCTCATATGCTCTTGTTCTTGCTTCACTTACAGCCACTTTTGTTTCTTTCTTAGCCGCCTTATATTTTTCCCAGTTATCTGCATTGCGGCATAAAGACCACTCTTTAAAGCATTCCCTTTTTATCTTTATCTTTTCTTGTATACTCGCATTCCACCACCAGGACTCCTTGTCTCTTGGTCCTATTCCTTTAGATTCACCAAAACTTTCTTTTCCTGTTCTTCTAATAACTTCTGCCATCTCCCTCCACATCTCTTCCGCGCTTCCATTCCCATCCCACTTTGCCTCTTCTCCTACCCGTCTTAGGAAGCTTCTTTGTTCCTCACCTTTCATCCGCCACCACCTCGTCCTTGGGTTCTTCGTATGATGTCTTTTCCTCAACTTTTGCTCAACGCGAAAATCCATGACGAGCACCCTATGTTGTGTTGTCAAACTCTCTCCCGGGATAATTTTACAGTTAATGCAAAATTTTCGGTCGACTCTCCTCAACAAGAAGAAGTCGATTTAAGAGCTTGTCATGCCACTCTTATAGGTTATAAGATGTTCGTCTCTCTTTTTAAAACATGTATTTGCGATGAGAAGATCAAAAGTTGAGGAAAAGTCCAAAATAGTTTTACCCTCGGCATTGATCACCCGGAAACCATGGCCTCCGTGAATACTCCCATATCCAGTCACTTCTCTCCCAACATGGCCATTTAAATCTCCTCCTAAGAAAATCTTATCTCCCAAAGGTATGCCTTGAACCAAACTCTCTAGATCCTCCCAAAACCTTATCTTGTGTTGTTCGTCCGAACCCACTTGCGGTGCATAGGCGCTAATCACATGGAAAGCACCTCCCTCTACTACAAGTTTGATAGAGATGATCCGATCTCCCACCCTCTTGACATCCACTACGTCCTTCTTCCACTGCTTATCCACAATTATTCCAACCCCATTCCTATTCTTCACCTTTCCTGTATACCAAAGTTTGAAACCAGAAGTATCCAACTCCCTAGCCTTTGCACCAACCCATTTCGTTTCTTGTAGGCACATAATGTTAATCTTCCTCCTTGTCATGGTGTCCACCACCTCCATGGACTTTCCTGTTAGAGTGCCTATGTTCCATGTCCCAAATCTCAACCTTCTGTCGCTTCGACCTTTACCTTTTACTTTGTGAACTAGCTTATTTACCCTCGTCCGTTCACGAAAACGCGAGAACCCTTGCTCATTTAACACTACATCCGGACACCGATGCAGCGGCTCTTGCTTTGACACCGTACTCGAGCCATACGGCGCGTTGCTTCCGAACAACGACCTAGCTTTAGCGCAATAATGTCTTTGATTTATGTCATGGGGGTTCGGCTATATTTTTATATTAGTTGCCGAAGATCTAACACAACCCTCCTCCTTTATCCGGGCTTGGAACCGGCTATGTACCGCAAGTGTAACATAGGCGGAGTTTAATAATAATAATAATAATAATAATAATAATAAAATGGGATGACGAATTGTCTTTACTGCAGATATATAACGGAGGTATAAAAAATTTAGTGTATAATTTTTTTTAAATATTCTTCATCATACATAATTTATAAAAAAAGATATATTTAGCAATATTTAGGACTATGGCATTCTAGTTTGATCTTGAAATAATTATCATCTTAACTAATATTATATTTGTTATTATTGCAAATATTTAATTGAAAAAATAAATTAATTAGTATCTATTAATACACTAGTTGAAAATACTTAATATACATGAATAAAATTAACGTTTGAAAATTTTTTTTCATATAAAATTTTTCTTTCGTGAGTACAAAATTTATTTCTTTCATTCATGGTTAAATTTCTATTAGCATTTGAAAGGTTTATGGTTAAAATTTATATTTTACTGAAAATTTTCATTAAAAATACATAATGAAAAAAATGAAGTAGCAATGTGGGAGGCATAATTGGTTTATTTTCTTTTACTTTTAACCACTTAATTTATTTTTTCAACAGTTAAGTAATTAGACAACAGAAATTAATTTCCATACTCCACTCTTAATTTGAATTCCTTTTCTTCGCCCTAATAGTTACAAGGAAGAGAGGTTATAGCTCTAATAAGAAACTAGAAGTAGAATAGCGTATTGAAGAGTGAAGAGCGGTGTATGGTCTAATTTAATGGTGGAAGCTCCATGAGAGTTCGTTCATCTAGGACATGAAATTTGTCATTGTATAAGTGTTTATCTATGTCTTGCCATTTTGTTGGATTGTCTACGTAAAGTTCCATTATTCTATAAAAAAAAACTCACTTGCAGAAATTTTTATGTGTAGTTATTAGTTAAAATTTTTTAAATAATTTAATATATTTAAATAAATTATTATTTATTAATTTTATATAAAGACAATTGTATGTGAATATTCATTTTATTGTTTATATTAAAATATGTATATATTAAAAGAATTATTATTCATATGCTAAAGGAAAATCTACCCATTATATTGTTTATTGCCGTCAAACTTTAATTTGTGTGAGCAAATGTAAGTCGTGTTAAATGAATTTCATGGATGTAAAACATAAAATTATTTTTTTTAGAAAGTCACAAAAAAAAGATATTTTAAAACAGAAAATTTGAGAACACTCTTTGAAAATATAAAAATAGCTAGAAAGTTTGTAATTTTTTCTCTTTTTTTTCCCATTTAATATTATGACTAACTTTAATTTTTATATATTTTCAATAAAAAAATCAGACAATTAATAATATATTATCACATTAACAAAAAAATTAATTTTTACATTTAATAATTAAAAAATATTTAAATATACCAATTTGATTAAATAACTGTGTAAAATTTTTTATATTATTAATATATTAAATTAAATTATTTTAAAAATAAAATCTACTTTTTATTTTTTTAAATATTTTTAATATATTCATCATTGGGAGAACACATAAAAAAAAAGTTTTAAAGCTAGAAAGTAAGTTGGATAGCTAGTGTGGGTCCCTACGAACATAGCATTCATGCATCCACTAACCTATGATGTTCGTTTTTCCTTCTTTGGCTCAAAATTAATGGCCGGTTTGTCCTGCATCGCGTTCTATTTAATTTTCTATTTATTTATTCATGATGTAAGTAATTCTTAATTCTATACAACAAATTATAAATAATAGAATTTGATCCATTCAGTAGATCATTCATGAATATTTTATTTTATTGATTTGGCGGTGGTCATTTGGTGGTTCTTTATTATTTAGTTTTTTATTCTGTTTGAGAAATTATTGAGGCCAGTAATATTTAATTTTTTTTATTATTATTTTATTATTATAAATATTAAATTATTTTTAATAAATAAATTTTATTAATTTATAGATATAAAATTTTTGTAAATATAAGTTTAAATTATATATTTTTTTATATAAAATTTTTGTAAGTATAAATATAAATTTTTTATACAAAATATCTTTTATGTTCAAAATAAGTGATTAAATAATGAGTCACTACTAGACTATATCCATACAATTACTCTTAATTATTGATAATTATTATTATCATTGGTTGATATATAAACCGCTTAAAAACATATTCTTCACTATAGATATAAAAATATCATAAATATAATAAATTCTTTTAGCATGCCAAGTATGTTTATTTATTTTTAGCAATAATAAACAATTACTTCTATGAAAGTAAGTTTACAAAGTAAATAAGGATATAGTTTATAATTAAAAAAAAACGCTAAGAATAAGTCTGGATTTATGTAACCACGTATAAGTTAAATGTAGACAAAAATTATTGAATACAACAACTTAATACTCAAAATAGTCAATAACATTTTATTTTTGACTTAATTTAGTCTTTTAATTTTTAATTGATTTAAATTATACTCTAAAATTTTAAGGCGTAACTTAAGTTGGTCCTTTCATCTATTTCCGTCACTGAAAATATGATGTGGCACGATTAAACAACGTCATTTTGTTATTTGAGTCTAAACGATGTTGTTTTACCCTCCTTTTTTTCCTTCTTCCTCCTCAATTTGATCAATAAATTCTCCCTCTTCTCCCTTTTCCTTCCTTCCCTTCTTCTCTCCCTAAGATAAATGAGGTTATGATTACTCTAAACACAACATGGTCACCACCGTTTTTCATCAGAGAAATATACTAAAAAAAGTCGCCGGTGTTAGCAGCGACAGCGACAACAACAACTGTCATTGCTAGCATATCCCTGGACGCATTTGCCGTTGGGAGTCTAGAGTGCATTATCTGAGAGAATCTGAAGGCGGGAATTCTTGAAGGTTGTTATCGCTTGTACTATGTTTTATGATCCTCTAAATCATGATGTGATGATGATGATGATGATAATGGTACACATGGTGATCATGATGCTGCGTTGCCATAGGAGAAATATAAAACTCAGTTAATTAATGACTAATTAGTCCATAAATGAGAATTTATTTTAGAAAGCCAAAAATGTGATTTTCATGGCTTAATATGATAGAGGAGATTGAGACGAGAATTTCGATACTAATTTTATAGAAATTGGACCAAGATTGGACCGAACGGGCCAAACCGGGCCAACCGGACCCATATTGGGCCCTTGACCCAACCAAACTAAACCTAAAACCCTAATTTTTAGCACTCTCTCTCCTCACTAAACACTGAACACGCTGAAATGGAAGCAAACGGGGGAAGAACACTCTCTCAAGTTCTAACTCTTGGTTGATCTTCAAACTACCATAACTTTTGATTTAGAGCTCCGATTGCCGCATCGTTTGTGACCACGCATTTACCGTGAAGAGCTCTACAAAACCCACTACTTTGTTCTTGAGGTAAGCCACGAAATTAATCCAGTTTTCTCAGCCTTAAATTCGAATTTAATGGGTAAAAGTGTTGAGATTTTAGACTCTTTGATGTTATAAGACCCAACTAGCTTGAAGGAGAAGAGAAATCTTGTCTCCTTGATCCTTGAGTGTGGTAAAATTCTTAACCCTAGTGGAATTTGTTGATTTATGATGTTGGGTATTGAGTTGTGGTGTTTGAATGTGATATTTGTGGCTTAGGTAGTGTGTATGTGAATATTGAAACTTGATTGAGATTTTGGAAAGCTTGGAAAAGGGCTTTGGTGTGCTAAAAATCTATTCTTTGAGGTGTTGGAGCTTGGTGAGCTTGTGAAAAAGTGGTTTAGAAGTGCTCTGGTTGAGCGGGGGAAATCGGCTAAGGTATGGTCTCGATTTTCCGTATCTAAAATGTAATGTGGTGTGAAAACTTAGGTTTGAGGCCCTAAGATAGGTTTTGAATGGTTGATGTTGTTGAATGGTTGAACTCAAATGTATGGTCATATATGTGATTATGAATATTGATAAGTTGGTGGTGTGATGCATTAGAGATATGCATATTTTGATATATGATTGATACTTGGTTGAGATTGAAATGTGGGTGAAACCATATTGAGAATGAGGGTGGTGATGATTGTGTGTATTAATGGTTGATTGGGAATGGTATTGTTGGGAATTGTGATGAGAAAATATGTATATTATGACATTGTGTTTGAAGTTGAGTTACTTGGTTGAGATTGGTTAAAATGATGGATTGGTGGGTTATGATTTGATAAAAATGTCAATGTATGAGTTGAGGAGGCTTGAAGTTGATTTTTGGTATGTTTTGATTGATTTTACAAAGTGTTGGAATTGGTTGTTTTGAAAATGGCACTTTATGATTTTGTATGAAAATGTGGTTTTTGGGCATACTTTGACGGAGCATAACTTGGACTCCGGATCCCCATTTTGTGCCAAACTTGTTTAGAAATGAAATTGGATCTGGGATGTCTATGTTGTTCGAAGAATGGGTGAAAAATGATTTGAAACTAGGAAGTTATGCCCGTCGAAAGATTGGGGTTTGAAACTGTGAATTCTACAGCTTTTTAACTTAGAAAAATTTTTAGCAGAAAGCACCCCACGCGTAGGCGTGCCCGACGCGCACGCGTTGTTTTCAAAGTTTTACTACCCACGCGTGCGCGTGGCCCACGCGTACGCGTCGATGAGCCAAAATAGTTGCCCAGCCAAAATTCCCGAGAGTTGTGCCTGAGTTGTGCCAGTTTTGTGCCTGGGGCACAAAACGCACCCACGCGTACGCGTGGCTGACGCGTAGGCATCACTTGGTTTTTCTCCCATCCACGCGTGCGCGTTGAGGGACGCGTACGCGTCGATGTGTTTTGAGGCATTCCACGAGTGACCCTGTTTTCATCCCAAAGTTGATTTTTGAGTTTTAAAGACAAATTTCAGACTTCTAAGCCTCCGATCTCACCCCTTGTGTCTTAAATCATTATGATATGCCTAGCAATGAAAAAGGAGTTAGGGGATGTGGTAACTTGTGAATAAAGAAAGGGAAAAACTTATGATCAATGATGATCAAATATGATTGTATGAGATACGAAGGATGGCAGTGGAAGTGCTTTGTGTGCCATGAGCCGATGGGCTGTATTTGTTAATAAATTGGCTGGTTCTGAATTGAACTACAAGCCGGATGGCTGAGTTATTGCCGAGTTACGGCGGAGCCATTATTGAATTATGCCTAAGTATGATTGCATATATGCGTATTGAATGAAATGTGAATGTTGCACTTCCACTATCTGAGATACGAGTTTTCCTGGGAGAAAGCAATGGCTAGCCACCATGTGCTCCAGGTGGAGACTCGATACTCTGCTGACCCTATGTCGTAAGTGTGGCCGGACATTGTGAAAGTTCCGGATGAGCTCGCCCCCGTGAATATACACCAGTGAGGGTGTTGGATTATGAATTATGATTTATGATTGAGTATAACTCGAGTTGGGGATGCACGACAGAGGGACAGTCCAATGGTTAGCTACCAAGACTTGTCGGGTTGGCTATATAACCGACAAATGATATCATCAGCCATTAGGACAGGCATTCATCATATGCATACTATGTGAATTATTTGGAATTGCCTAATTGACTGCATATTACCTGCTAATTATCTAAATGTCATATCTGCTTCCTATCTGTATATCTTCTTGTCTGATATAATTGTGTTTGCCATATTATATTACTGCTGGTGGTTGGGAGGTCTACAGGAATTGAAAAGGGAAGTATTAGTTAGACTGAAGATCTTTAGTCAGTTGCCATTTATGGTTTAGCCTGTTTATATGCTTTGATTTATCTGGTGGAAGTTTTAGGATTGCCTTCGGCTTTTCCAGGACATTACATGTTAGATATGTAGGTACTGTTACCATACTGAGAACCTCCGGTTCTCACCCATGCGGATTTTGTGGTTTTCATATGCGGAACGTGAGACTTCTCGCTGAGGCATGCTGGAGACTTCTGGATTTAGCGAAGATCCTTGTTCTTAGGACTCTACTTTGGTTTTACGTTTTCTCTTAGATACTTTTATCTCCACTAAATAATGTATATATATATATATATTGGGTTTCTTGTTTTATATATATTTGTATATACTTCTATGCTCGGACCGGCTTTCTTCGCAACCAGATCCTGAGTTTTGGATATTTGTGTTTTTGGCACTCTTTATATATTCTCGAGTTGGTTTACCCTTTATGTGTTTTGTTACGTTATCGATCGGAGTGTTGCGATTTTCTATTTAACGGTTTTGTTTTATCCCTTTCCTCAAAGGCTCCTAGTTATAAACATTCTTCACAATACTATATATACTAAATTTTTTTTAGAGGTCGTAATACCTCACCGTCTCTGTCTTATGACTTAAGCATAAGGCTCTGTGTGGTAGGGTGTTACAAGAAACTTCAAAAACGTAACCTTTGGGAACAAAACCTGGAGTCACCGATATGAAAACTCCAGCAGCGGCATCGTAAAAGGGTGGCGGTACTATTTATCAAAAAGGGAGGTTATTGGAATAAATGGATCATGTGTTGTTGTCGTTGTAAAATAAATGGCACATCTATTATTGAAGGACTACTAGAAAATTCAGTAGGAATCAAGCTATTTCGGTATCAAAGCAGTATAAGTTCAAGTTTATTATGGTTGGATCAATAAATTATCCTATTTATCTTAAGGTGAAAAGAAAAGAAGAAAAGAAGAGAGAGATAGAAAAAATTTACTGATTAAATTGAGAATAAGAAAGAAGAAGAGGAGGAGTAATTAAAACGATGCTGTTTAGGTGTAAACAGTAAAATAATGTCGTTTAATCATGCCACATTATTTTTTTGATGACGGAAATCACGCCTTAAAATTTTAGAGTACAATTTGAGTTAATTGAAAATTTGAGGATTAAATTAAATCGAAATCAAATTTCAAAAATTATTTTAAGTATTAACTCATACAACAAAGAATTGAATTACTATTTTTCAATTAAAAAAAAAAAACTAAAATTTTTAAAAAGTTAATAAATTTGCCGGTGGATATAGTTAATAAATCGTGCGGATAAAAGCAAGCATAAAGTCGTTAGTCGTACCTTTGGATTGATGAATTGCAATTGGCTCCCATAGTTTAAGATGTGATTAATATAGATCTAGTTAATTAAAGTTTTATTATATATATATATATATATATATATATATATATATATATATATATATAATGGCATAAATGACGCTACACTTTTTTGAGTTGATAAGTGCTACATATGTCACATTGACAAAGATTTTTATTTTATCGAATGTGATAGGTCCTGCAACTTTTTTATATGTGTTCTACTCTTTTCTTTGGTCCGCATACATGTAAGAATATCTATTCACAAACACCTCATCATTCGCCACATTAAATTCATGCCGAATTAAAGAGGAGGATTTAACTATCATATATTCTAAAAATATATCTTAAAATTATTAATTAAAAAATCAATAATATTATATAATTAATAGATATTATTATTTTTAATTAATATTTAATTAATAATTATTTATGTTTATATTTATTAGAATTTATATATATAAAATTAATATAAATTATATTTATATTTTTTAAAATTTATATACATAAATTAATACAAATTTTTAATTAAAAACAATTTAATATTTATACAATGATAACAAAAAAATATTATTATAAAAAATTATATATATAAAATTTGATTTTTAATATAATTATTGTATATCTATTAAATAAAAATTTTTAAAATTTTTTATTAAAACATATATTAGCTAAATTCTAAAAATAATATGGACTTTCTGAAAGTCGTTAGTAATTAGTCAAATGCAATTTCGCACTTAAAACGTGTAAAATTAAGAATAAATTTATTTTTTTTTCAGCATCATGAATTGTCAGAGAAATTAAAGGGAAAAAACCGTGACATAAACAAATTAGCTACACATACTATTCTATTGATTTTTTTTTTATTTTGGCAATTTGTCGATAACAATAATTAATTATCAAAGATTATGAATTGACAAGTCAAAAAATATATCAATATAAATATAAAAAAACAAAAAGAAATAGTATTTGAAAAAAAAATATATGTGGACAAATTTAACTTTACAAAATTTCAAAATTAAAGGCTACAGACAAAATGAAAAAAAAAAAAGAAAAGAAAAACAAATGAAAGTAAAATAAAATGTTGAAAGAAGTCAAAGAACATTATATTTTTTCTGTATTCGTTTTTGCCGATGTGTGACGCTAAAATGTTGAGAATATTCCTCAAATAGTTTTAATATTTTTTTATCCAAAGACTCTTATTCAGAAAGAATTATTCTAACATACAATTAAAAAGATTATAATTACATTATAGTAAAAATTATTTGTGGAAAAAACCTATATATTACCAATGTTGAATATTCCTTTATTTGCTTCTATATCAACATATGACAAGTATCTTACATTATTTCTTGTGGAAAGAAAATTTATTTTCAATATAACACATTTTTTACTTAAATTGTTTTCGCCGTCTAAGCTTACGAAATGTGATTCTTCCTATTACTATTTCATAAATTAGTAAAATTTGATTGATATTGAAACTTCATGGTGAGTATTAGCAAACCAAAACCAACATCCCTACGAAAGAATTAATATGTGATGTGATTAGTCTTCAAAATGTTAGGTACCTCTCCAATTTGAGTAGTCTCGTGACCCACACCATTCATGTTATGTCGACATTGATGAGAGCTTTTGAGAATGACACACAATTATTATTAGTGAAGCCAGGATGCTTCATTGAAACACATCAACATATACATTCACTATCGTGTGATCTTAATTTATGGGTGACCACTTTTATACTATACTATTGTATTATATTTTAATTTTCCTGAACTTTTATTAATTTAATAAATAAATTAAATAGATAAATCGTTAGATAATTAAATTAAGTAAATAAAATTTTGTGCAATTTAAGAAAACTAATTAGTGTTTTGTAATTAAATCATATATAAATATATGCTTATATAATTTTTCAAAATTCAATATAGCGCTTAAAATGATATATTTTTCATATTATGAAATTTCATATTTAAATAAAAAATATGTTTTTATAATAAAATATAACATTTGTAAAAAATGAACGAAAGTGTTGATGTACTAGTATATATTATGGCTTCTCACAAAAAGACTAGGTTCTAATTTTGAAGGTAGCTTCATCAAATAGGAGATTAACGTTTGATTATGTTCTAAAAAATTGATGTTATGGTACCATTTTTTTTTAAGTTCAAGTGGATAGAATGAGATAATATAAATGATTATATTTTCAATATATTCTCTTAAATAAGAGTTTTTTTTTTGGATTAGCTTAATTATTTTTTGTATAAGTCTTTTTTTTTTATTTTTATTTGCTTTATGCTATTTTTTTTAGAATTTACAAAGGATTGAATCCTAAATTTTATAGACACATGATTTTAAAACTATGTTATGAAACTATTTTTTTTCAAAAATTTAAGTTAATAAGAGAAGTTAATATGAATGGTTATTTTGATCTTTAACATTTTTTTTAAATAAATTTTTTTTAATTTATTTAATTTTTATATAATTTTTTTTATTTGTCTCATGTTATTTTTTCTTATTTTCGGGGTTTATAAAAAATTAAACTCTAAATATTTCGAATACAAAAATTTAATATTATATCATAAAATTATTTATCCTAAAATTTAAGTCAATAAAAAAATATAATATAAATAATTATATCTATCACAAATTAACCTACTTTTCTTAAAATATATATAATAGGAAAAAGGGTTGCTCTTGAGGGGGAAAAGCACTCTAGAATGAAAAAGTATGTGTCTTAATACTAAGAAGATGTTAATTAGTCTAGAATATTCATAGTTGTTAGTAGGTCAATGCCAAATTGTTAATAGCTACACCCTCTCTTCTCGTTTGGTAAGTTAGGTAAGTTGTTTCTGACTTCTTAGGAAGATATATACAATAATGTCATACCTGGCCTGTTAATGATGATATGATTATTAATTAAATGGTTAGGTTTGCCATTACGGCACTACTCCAGACAAAAATATATACCAATATGTATATATAAGTGCATACCACATACGTACAATAAAAAACAATAATTTTTACCGTACTAATTAAAGTTAATTATTTAATAGAATATATTTTATGACCACGCTGATTTTTCTTTCAAAAACCATATTCAGTATTTTTTTTTTTATATAATCAACGACTATGGGAAAAAAGAAGTGTTCAAATAATCTTTACAACAATTTATGCATTTAAATTATTTAGAAAAATATATTATTAGACTAAAATTTTTGAGATATGCAGATATAAATACAACTTTTGTAATTATATATAAACTGCAACGCCCTCCTGTATATTAGGTTGCACGTAAATCATTACACTCTGCCGTAGTTTATGTTAAATAGTGTAAATGCAGAAACTGCTACATTTTATAGTGGTTTATGAATAAATTGGTACGTGAAGAAATTGCGGTATTTTCTAGCGATTTTTTTGAAGATGACATGTAGGGGTGTTCAAATTCAAACTGATTCAAATTAAATTGCTCATCCAATCAAATTCAAACTGAAAACCGATTAAAATCGCACTAATTTGGATTTGATTGGATTCTATTTTTGCCAAATCACTGGATTGGATCGAATTTCAGATATACTTTTCGGACACCCTCCTACAGATTAGGTTGCACGTAAACTGCTACACTTTGTTGCGGTTTGTGTTGAATAGTGTGAATGCAGAAACCTCTACATCCTATAGCGGTTTATGAATAGATTGATGCGTGAAGAAACCGCAGCACCCTCTAGCGGTTTCTTCGAAGATGGCATGTAGGGGTGTTCAAATCCAAACTGATTCAAATTAAAGCGCTCATCCAATCAAATTCAAACTGAAAACCGATTAAATTCGTACTAATTTGGATTTGATTGGATTCTATTTTTTGCAAACCATTGGATCGGATCGGATTTCGGATATACTTTTCATAACTGATCCAATTTAATCCAAATCGCACAATGTGCTATAATATTATTATTTTATTATTATATTTATAATCATACTTATAACATGTTTAATTTGTTATATATTTTTATATTATTCATGTATTATTATTATTTAATAAATATTTTACGTTCAAAATGTGATTTATTTATTTATTTTAACTAACCTATAATTTTATTTCTATTGTTATGTTATCGTTGGTTTTTAAGATATTGTTGAGACTTGTTAGGTCATTGTTGGTTATTTAAAATTTGATGTTGAGATTTGTTATATATATTTAATTTTTTAATTTATAAAATCGTAAATCCAATCCAATCCAAACCGTTTGAAATTGGATCGGATGGCATCGGATTTTTTTTAAATCATCCAATCCAAACCGCACCGCAAGTAAAATTAAGTGTTCGGATCGGATGAATTTTTGACTCAAAACCGATCCAAAATGCACCGCGAACACCCCTAATGGCATGCGTATAAAATCCGCTTGAGGCAGTAGTGGATTATTCATTTGGAAAGTTTTGAAAGTTTGGTAGAGAGAGAAAGGTAGTGACGGGAAAAAATCATCGGTAAAGAATTTCACAAAAGTAGTCGTGTTGCAAGTATAGATCTAAACCGACAATTAAACCTCAATCAAATTTAATTTGTTTGTCACTTAAGCAAACCCAATAAAAATAAACCGAAGTATTTAAACCTCGGGTCGTCTCTCAAGGAATTGCAGGGAAGTGTACTTATAATTGGTTATGAGATTGTATCTTTTTGGGTTTTTGAAATAAGGAATAAATAATGTAAATAACAAGGAATTAAAATAATAATTAAGAAAAGTCTTAGCAAGGATTGATAATTGGAATTCCTATCCCCATTATCATAGTCACTTGTGATGGTAATTGCCTTTTGCTATCACTTAGTTAACCTCTAACAATTGAAGGTAAGTCAAGTGAGAAAATCAACATGAACCCTCAAGTCCTAGTCAACTCCTAAGGAAAGACTAGAGTTAGTGGAATTCAAGTAAACTAGCAACTTTCAATTGTCAATCAACAAGAGACTTTGACAATTCAAGAGTCTCTAATTACTCAATCTTAGCTAAGAACATAAAAAGCTAGTTTAAAATCCTACCAACCATTTTATCAAACACTTGGTGGGCACAACATAAAAACATAGAAAACTAACAAGGAATATTAAATCTAAACAACCAATTGCAAACATTAATAATAACAAACGAAGAAAGGAACAATAATTATGAAATACCTCAAATTGCATTAAAAGGGGAATTGAATCTAACATGAGAATTATAAACTAAATTGGCAACATAAAGTAATCAACAAAGAAAATAAATGAACTAGAATGCTAGAACAAATAAAAGTAGAAGAGAAACTAAATTGAAATAAGATAGAATTCAGAAATTGGAAAGGAATAAATTAAGAACCCTAAAACCTAGAGAGAGGAGAGAGCCTCTCTCTCTAGAAAACTACATCTAAAACCTAAAATTATGTGAATGAATGAATGATTCTCCCACTCTGCAGCCTCTAATATGTGTTTTCGGGCTTGAAATTGGGCCAAAACCAGCCCAAAATCGCCCCCAGCGTCTTCTGCAATTTCTGCACGTGGCGCATGTCACGTGTACGTGTCGATGGTCTTCTGCGCGTGTCATGCGTACGTGTCAGTCATGCGTACGCGTCTCTGTGCAACTTCACTTGTCACGCGTACGCGTCAGTTACGCGCATGCGTCACTGTGAAAAGCTCTAAGTCACGCGCACGTGTGAGCCATGCGTGCGCGTCGATCCTCACTGGTCATCTCGTTTGTTTCTTGTATTTCTTCCATTTTTGCAAGCTTCCTCTCCATCCTCTAACCCATTCCTGCCCTGGAAAACCTGAAAACAACTAACACACATATCACGGCATCGAATGGTAATAAGAGAGGATTAAATTAGCAAATTTAAGGCCAAAGAAGCATGTTTTCAATCATAGCATAAAATCAAGAAGGAAAATGTAAAACATGCGATTTCTATGAATAAGTGTGAGAATAATGGATAAAATCCACTAAATTAAGCACACGATAAACCCTAAAAATGGGGTTTATCAGGTAGTGAGAAGGTAGAGAGAAGAAGTTGGAGATAGTTTAAGTTTTTTTGGAGCAATCTCTTCAAGTGGAATCATGGCGGATGAAGGGTGCTTGTACCGACTCAACGGCGTCGCTCACATTGCCGGCGGCATCAATGAAGAGGTAAATTTGTTTTTTTTCGTTTGTATATTTACATAAATTTATGTAGTATTCAGGGTATATTAATTAGGAAACAGAACCTAAGGTATGTAGTTTAGAGTTTGAAAATTAAAATTTAGAATTTAAAAATAAATATAGAGAATTTGAAGTTAGGTACTTAAAAATTAAGATTGGAATTTAAAATGTAGGATTTATGGCTTGTTGTTAGTATTTGAAAATGAATATTTAAATTTTAAATTTTGAAGGTTTAGGATTTACTATTTGAAATTTAAGATTTAAATTTTAAATAAATAATATAAGGTTTGTTTATTCATAGTTGAAATTTAAGATCTAGATCTTAAACTTTAAATTTTAGAACCTAAAATTTATAGATGTAAAAGTTGGACATCCGTTAATTGTTATAATTTTCATACATTCGTTGTATAGTTTCGTATAAATGATCATATCTGTTTATCTTTTTGAATAAAATTTATATTAATAAGTGATTATAAGAGAACTATATTTAATATTTTAGTTAATCGATTGGATACACAAGGCAACGATAATTTTTGTTTTGAATTATAAATTATGGTTTAGAAATTAATCAGGTTTTGGTTTTTTTTCTCACAACATGTAGTTAAGTCGGTGTGTTTATAGCATTCAGAGGCAACAGAATATGCCGTTGCATGATAGGATCATACCTTATTTGGAGAGGGGCTGGTTTGTACCACTTGACTTGGTTGGTTTGAATACAAAATGCTCGATATGCATGAGGAGGCAACCAACCACTGTCAGGTGCTTCAAGTGCAGCCTTGATGCCATTGTACCTGTCTAAGATAACCAGAGTCACATGTTGTCGTAGGTTGGTCAGAAAGAAAGACCGCATTTTCCCTTCCACAAGGGCAAAATCCATTGACAAGATATTTGAGTTTCCATCTTGCGCGATAGCCAAAAGCAAAGTACTGTCATACTTGCCATACAGATGAGTACCATCTATGCTTACCAGAGGCTTGCAATATCGCAATGCCTCAACACATGGAGAAAATATTCAAAACAGACGATGAAAGTACACGGTAGAATCGTTAACCTGATCACCAACTCGAATCGGAGAAGTCTTCAACAACGCAACGGTTCCCTCCATGGTAGACTGCACACCAAGGATCCAACTGGGCAGCTCAGCATAGGATTCTTTTCAATCTCCGTAGATCTGTGCTACTACCTTCTGTTTCACCATCCAGACCTTCCTGTAACTAGGTCTAAACCCGTACGTTATTTCAGTAGCTTTCTACAACACCTTTATCGGATCCGCCGCATCGGCTCTAATCAAATGAAAGATCTTCGCACAAATAACATGATAATCAAGCTGTTAGTATTCGCTTGATATAGATGTAGCCAAGCAAGTGTGTGGTTTGTTGTACCGTCTAACCTCCTAAGTACTCTTTCGCTACCGAAGTGTGATGCAAATCATCCACGTGCAACCTTTATCGAACTCCTTGCACCTCCCATGATACTTAAGATGATCCGACTCTATCACCCTGTACTCAACACCACCGTGAATGCTGTAATCCTTTACACTCAGAATGGCTTCCTCCTTACTTTGGAAAGATTGTCCAATCTGAAATTCAACTGCTGCATTTTCCTCGTGCAATCCTTGATCCCCAAAGATAGGAACTATGTCTGGCAGTTTGCCGATGGCGTCGAAGTTCAGGGTTGAGAAATGTGGAGGATGTTGTTGTGTGCCGGAACTTGACAGTCCCTGATGTGTAACTGGGTTTGTCAAAATATCCTCATCACTGTCCTCACCAATGTCAGTAGGCTTTTCATCCGAATCATCCTCTCGCATCACATTTTCAACCTGATCCGGTTCACCCTCACGTACAATATTTAGAATCGAACAGGCTGACGTAGCTACCCAACTGCACCAGATGGACGATTAGCCAACAGACAATTAGGTGCAATGAACCCCATCGTAGTCGACTAAGGATTCGGCGCCAATGCCCCAAAACTGTCAACGCTATGTTCCAACTTGGCATACAAATTGTGTATTCTCACTTCCGGAAAACTTTGCCGACAATGAAATAAAACCTGCATATCTTCGTCGGATCCTATCATGAATGTTTCATACTTCACACCAAATGACATAACCGCAATAAGAATCTTGTATAACAGCTTTTTCACCCACTTTGTCTCGCACACGCCCAACTTTTGCAATATACTGATTTTCAAATCTAACAGCATATTCGACGATCGGATAAAAATACTCAGTGGTTCTCTATTGGTAAACTTTACACCGTGCCTTTTGCTTTTTTAAATTTTTTCAGAGCAATGCACTAGAACTAAAAAACTCTACTCACTCTCTATTCTAAAAGTTTTGAATGAAAATGACACTCTACACATCATTCTCTCTTGCTGGGTATATATAAGTACTTTTCAAGCAGCCACATCATGAAGAAACCGCTACAGAGTATCGCATTTTCTTTATGCACGTAACTCCTTTAGAAACTGCTACAGAGTATAATAGATTCTGTATTTACACAAATTAGCATAAACCGCTACATCCTGTAGCGATTTACGTGTAATACCCTAAATTGTGGTATTCTATTGGCGGTTTATATATAATTACAAAAGTTACATTTACATTTGCATATTTAAAAAGTTGTAATTTAGCAACGTTTTTTCTAAACAATTTAAATATGTAAATTGCCTTGATCTTTAGTGGTTATTTAATTTTCATAAAATATTTTGTGTTATTTATGATCAACAGCAGTTTTGTCAAAAATTATATATAAAAAAGCATTTTTTGCCGAGTCTAATTATAGAAGATGTATTTATTAACAATACTTTTATTTGCACATATTATTTAACATTGATATTAATCAAAAACCGACAGAAATATGGTCAATAATTATTTTTTTTTTGGAAAATTAAATAACCATCAAATGCTTTTGGACAAACTGTTTTTCAAATGAAAATTAGTGATATTTAAAGATACATTTGAACATTTTTTTCACAATTTAATAATCATAAAAGGTTATATTGTCAATAATTACTTTTTCTAAGCCAATGCCCTAATAAATATTCGTTCTCAATCCAAAATAAGTGTCCGCTTATTTTATTGTAGGTACCTCCCAAGACTTTTGTCAAATAAATAATAAACATTTATTATTTAGTAGTAGATTAATGCTACTTGGGTTTAAAGGTTTAGCTTTTTTTTTAATCAAAGTTAATATGTCATTGAAGCAATAATAATCAGCCCACTATGGACTATACACAGGGAAATAATTAGAAAAGATGGCCAAGTTTCAGATGTAATTGAATTACATTGAGTTGGGGGAGTAACACTATAAAAAATGTACTGGATACCGTTAGATTTAGCGATAGTTGTTATTGATGGATTTAATAGTGAATTTTTTAATGATTACGAATGAAAATCGGTCCCTCAAATAAGATACCATCAGATTTAAAACTACGCTATTAAATCTAATGGTAAATAAAGGTGCGAAAGTTAATTTTATTAGCACCGAGTTTACCGTCGAATAAATTTGACGGTAATAACATTTAGTGAAACGCGTTGTTTAGGCAACGACGAACATTTTACTGTTGGATTTTTTCACCGGTAAATCCAACAGTAAATTTGAGATAAAATTCAAATGTGAAACCCTTCTCCCTCACTTCTGCAAACTTCCTCTCTCTCTCTCTCTCTCTCTCTTTTCTTCTTTTCTCTCTCATCTCTCTATCTCTCTGGTCTATTGAAGAAGGTTGCGTCGCCACCACCTGGAGCTGTCGTTGCTACTGATAATTTAGGGTGTAATTTAGGGTTTGTTTTGAGTTGATGGTGTTTTAGATGATTGGTAATTTTCTGAGATTATTGTTGTATGAGTTAATTATTTTTTGAGTTAATTAGTATTGATTGTTGTTAATTCTCTAAGTTAATTTTAGCTTATTAATTTTTTAAATTAATTATTGGCTTATTATTGATTGTTGTTATTAATTTTTTGAGTTTATTATTATCCGAGTTAATTATTTTCTGAATTAATGTTGCTGAGTTGATTGTTGTTAATTTTACTAAGTTTGTTGTAATTTACTCATTTGAATATATGAACTTTGACTTGTTTGTTTGATTATAATTTGTGTGTTGATTGTGTTTATAGTTTGTGTGTTGATTATGTTTATAGTTTGCAATTGAAGGTGTACAACTTGCTATTCCAGAAAATGTGCTTGTAGACAGTAGATTTATGATGCAAAATCTCCAACTAGGTTTGTAAGTTGTTAAAATTGTATAAGTTTAAATAGATATACCATTTGAGAGACATACATATGCATGTTAGTGGATTATTTAAAATTTTAAATAGATGTATCATTTGTGTAATTAATTTTCCTTTTCAATATTTTATTTTTTAGACAGTTTCAACTATGCAATTTAATTAGCAACTATGAGCGAGGTATCTTATTTTTTATATCGAACTTTATGTAAGTTTATCTTTTCTAGATTTTGCGTATATGTTTATAGTGCTACTTTTTTCCATACACAAGTAATTATTATTTTCTTCTTTATTCTTAAATTTTGATGTGTGAACTTATTTATGAACTTTTAACAAAAAATTATACACAAATTATTATGAAAAATAATAAGATTTTGAATTTTTTTAGTTTAAAAGTTATTGAATTTAAGCGTTTAAAATTATATATTAAAATTTTTTAAAAACTAACATTTAAGATTACGGTCGAATTTATAGGAGGATAAATCCGACGGTAACAAATTTCAGAATTTAGCCAATTAAAAGTTAATATCTGCCGGTAATTAGCGGCGGACGAAAAAATCTGCCAATAAACAATTACAACGATGTTTATACCGGCGGATTTTTTTTTTATAAATCCGCTGGGAAATCTGATAGTATTCGATGAATTTCTTGTAGTGTAACTTTCCTAATTCCTCGGAGACTGCTCCATTGTCTTCTTTCTCATGATGAATACCACACCAAGATAAGCTTTTTCTTCTCTCTTGTACGGATCGATGGGCTGCCTCAACACACATGCAAGTTGGGCTGGAAATGGGTAGAGTAAGGTAGGATTTGGGCTCTACCCTAATCCTACATGCGAGTTGAAATTTTTTTTAAAATTCTATCCTACCCTATCCGCGAGTTAAGAATCTCTCAACCCTAATCCTACCCGCATCCTAAGGTTCTAAATCCTACCCTATTCTACCCTACCCCGTAGAAAATTAAAATTTTTTAAGCAAATATAAAATTCAATCATTCCAAATTTTATACATATTAATAAAAAAATTGAGTGAACCTAATTTAAGAAATGATGATAGGGTTTCTGAATTTAATTGGTGTAATATGTGATATCTCAATCTGAATTTTATTTTTAAATTTTATTTTTATTTTAGGTTAACTTTATAAAAACATAAATATACTAAATTAGTAAATTATACGGCTAGCTTAATAGTTATTGCAAATTTTTATAAAGGGGAGGTTGTGAGTTCAACACCTATTTCCTTCACTGCATATATAATTTTTACATATATATATATATATATATATATATACACACAAAATATATTAGAGGTGCGGGTAAGGTAGGGTATATCTTAAACCCGTATCCTACCCTATCCGCAGGTAAACCCACACCGCTCTCTACCCTACCCGCAGTGGGTTAGGTAGGCTACCCTACCTGAATGAGTTGGTCCAAGTTAGGTACCTGTGGGTTGAGTATGTTTTGCCAGCCTTACATCTAAGGCGTTTTCCATTCTTTATTGAAGACCAATCCGTTCTTTGCTTTCTAGATTTGCCAGCACATATTTGCTGTTAGCCTTCTATACTTGGTTGCTTGTATAAACTCTGACCATCCTTCCCATGTTTTCACTTATTGTGTAGGAAAATTCAATTCTGCGAGCCTCTATGCTTCTGCTGAATCTAAATGGTAAAAAATGTAGTGGCCCACTATTTCATCATTCACTTGACAGCGAGCACAAATCGGGTTAAAAAAAGTAATTCTGGAGTGCAACTTTTCATTGACTAGTAAGCCTTCATCACCATCTTCCAAATAAAATTTTTTAACTCTTGGTTGGCTTTTCATTTTTCATATATTCATCCAAATCTCCTTCTGCTTGCATCAATCAGGGAGGAACTCCACTGGAGGGTGATAAAAGAGGACGGCTACTTGGTATCCTGATGCTACAGAGTATCCACCGTTGCTAGTCTGCATCCAAGTTAGTTTATCTTCGCTTTCACTTATAAGAGTATTGAGGAATGTTTCAGTGATTTTTGGTTGAAAAAATTCTGCTATTTTTATCTGCTCACAAGTTTTGTTAAGAAAAATTAGTTTTGAGACCCGCTGAGGGATTCTGTCATTGTTTTGGGTAGCAATAGGCATAATTGCAATGTATTCTTTGACCTATGAGTCTGTCTGAATGTTCACCATATTTTCTCTACCAATTTTTCAAATCAGTCTTTTTATCAGGACTTTCCTGCGCTCCATAAAACTCTTCCAATCCCATGATGGGTTATTCCCTGTCTCTGCTCTAAGAAAACTTGTGAACCTGTAGTATTTGCTCCTGTAGATTTTATTAAGCAGTGAATTCAATTTAGTAAGTAACCTCCAATCTTGTTTTACAAGCATTGCAAGGTTGAAGGCCTTTAGGTCTTTGAAATTCAGTCCACCTTGATTTTTGGGTCTACATGTAATCTACTAACTTATTCATTCCATCTTGCGCTCTTGATTTTTTGTCCCCACAAAAAATGTACTGTAAGATAATACGTCATAACTCATCCAATAAAGTATTAGGCAATCGAAAATAGCTTAGTGTATAAATAGAAACTGTTGTAGCTACTGCCTTTATCAAAACCTCTCTATCACTAGGAGAAAGTAGAGCTTGTCTCCACTGTTGGAGTTTTAGACTGACCTTGTCTTTAATATAATTGAAAGTAGCTCTTTTTGACCTTTGAACAACTGATGGTAACCCCAAATACTTATTCTGATTTCCAATATGCGAAACCATAAGAATATTAGCCAATTAGTTTCGGGTTTGAATTGGTGTATTTTTACTGAAGAAAATAGACGACTTGTCTAAATTAACTACTTGACCACTTATACCCTCGTAAGTTTGTGGGATACTTAGTAGGCCTCGACAGTCTTCTTCTGTAGCTTTGTTAAATAAAATTAAGTCATCTGCCAAAAAAAGGGGGTGATTCTGGGGAATCTGTGATTCAGTCTCAAAGCAGAATGATCATATCTCTATTCTCCTCTATGGAGCAAATGAGAGAGACCTTCTACACAAAAAAGAAATAGGTAGGGACAAAGAGGGTTGCCTTGACGTAACCCTCTATATGGTTTAAAATAACCATGTGGTTGACCATCCACAATAACAGAGTAAGAAACCGTCGTCACACATTTCTGCAGCCATTTGTCGTAAAAACCCAACTTTCTCATCATCGCCCAAACAAAAGACCATTCGACTCTATCATAAGCCTTACTCATATTGAGGTTTAGAGCTAGGTCAGTCACCATATCTCTTTTTTTTTCAGGAAATGCATAAACTCATAAGCAATAAGAACATTATTACTAATCAGCCTCCCTTTAACAAAAGCAGTTTGATTGTCACTAATCACTTTATTCATGACTATTTGCATTCAGTGTACTAAAATCTTAGAAATAATTTTGTTAAAAATACTACTAAGACTTATAGACCGAATATGCTTCATAGAGCTAACATTATCAACTTTGGGAATAAGACAGATATAAATGTGATTAAACACTTTCAACATTTTACCTCCAAAGAAAAAACTTTTGACCACTTTGATCACATCATCCTTTATTATCCCCCAAAAGAATTGAAAGAATTTAGCTATAGATCCATCATCTCCAGGAGCTGAGAAGGGGTTTGATAGAGAAAATTGCTGACATTATTTTCGTATCCGAAACTGGCCGAATCCACCTTTTGTTAGTGGCTGCATCTATTTTCAAAGGCACATGTTGAATCTCCTCCTCCGGATCAGCCAGGTTGTTGAAGGCAAAAAGATTTGCAAAATAGTTCTCTATAATTTGAGCAATTCCATCTGAGTCCGTTGCTGAATTTTCTCCTTCATCCTCTATAACAGACACCTTATTCCTCCTTGATATTGTTTTGAATTTAGAATAGAAGAATTTAGTATTCCTATCTCCCCAATTCAGCCATTGGAGCCTAGATTTCTCCCTCCAATATCGTTTTTCATCCTCCACAGCCTCTTCAAGTTCTGTTTCCAAAATTTGAATATCTGCAGGATTAACATGGTTACCTTTTTTTGTATTCAACAACCAGCCTTTCCTTATTGTCTGAAATATAGACTTGAAAATTAGTGAGGGAGTTCCTTTGCCAATCCACCAACCGATGCCTATAGTTTTTTAGTTTTCCAGCCAACTTGAACATTGGAGATCCAGAAATTTGTATTGACCATGCCTCCTTAATTAATGCCACCACCTCCTCCTTTTCACACCATCTTTCTTGGAAGCGTAATCTTTTCTTAAATCTCCTATGTTGTCAATCATCACTTAACAAAATTGGTTTGTGATCTGACCTAATACAATCTAAATGTGTCATGAATGCATTTAGCAAAGTCACTCTCCAACCATTAGTGATAGCACCCTATCAAGTCTCTCCCGAATCAGATTATCTCCAAACTGACGGTTGCTCCATGTGAATTTTTCTCCTTCGAAATCCAAATCCACCAACTCACCCTCATTGATAAAGTCATTAAATTCTTGAATTGAGGATTTTACCTTGTGTCAGTCGCCTTCCTTCTCATGGTGGAACCTGATTACATTAAAGTCCCTTATCACAATCATCTTCTCGTCCCCAATCTGAACTCTTTGTAGTATTCTTCCGAATTGTTCTCATCTTCTTGTTTCTTCCGTGGCTAAATAAACCTCAACTGCCTTCCATTGTTGATTGGTTTCCACATGGAGACATTTGAAGTGAATAAAGAAACTTTCTTGCCCCATAACTTGCAAATTAACGTCTTCCTTCTATGCAACTGTCATACATCCTGCCTGACCCACCGGATCCACAGTGAAGCAATTTGTAAAACCTGCCCTCCTAACAACCCTCTCCACTATCAAAGCATTATTTTTAGTTTCACATAGAAACAATACTTTTGGAGAATGGGATCTTGTAATCCCTTGGATGTTGTGAATTGTCAGGGGATTCTCCAAACTCTGACAGTTCCACATTAACATCTTCATCCCTCTTTAGGTGCCATATGTTGGGTGGCACCTTCTCCTATTTTTGTTGATGTATCTACTACTTGACACAAGTTCTTCCTAGTCACCATATCTTGAAACCCTAGATTTTTCCTCTTGGAGCTTTAGACTAATTTGAGAGTTGTCTTCCTCCGGGCCAACTATTTCAAGTTCAACTTCTGCCCTCCTCTCCCTCCTCTGTTCAGCTTGTTGCTTCAAAAGCGATCTTTTCAATGGTTTTATTATGTCTAGCATCACTTTTATCTTCAGCAATTTGTCCTCCTTACCCCTTATCAAAAACAGATCCGTCTCTAGCACCCTCCCAAGTGTTTCTCCTACTTTTCTATCCAGGTTTTGTGTTTTGCATTGTTGTGATAATCCCCATAGCTAAACCCATGTTAGAACCATTGTAAACTCTTCATCTTTGATCTACAATTCCTCATTCCACCTTCGTAGATTCAATATGTAATTTTTAAAAAGCCAATGTGTTTCTCTTTCTATTCTAATCAGGTCCTTTTTATTATCGAAGAAGAATTGGAATAAGTTTGTCCCATGATCCATGACTTTGAAACCTACCGGTTGGCTCCAGATTGCATATAAAGCTACTTCAATAGTTCCTGGCTTCAATATTTTTATAGTTTAAAGGTTTAGGTTTTTCATTACAAGAAAAATGCTAAATACCATCGGATTTGGTTTTCTAACGGTAAATTCGCTGGTAATAATTAGAGAAAAAAAAAGAAAAATTATTGCAATCATTACCGTGGGATTTACTGGCGAATAAATCCACCAGTAATTCGAATTAGTGTAATGCTATGTTTTGGTCATTTGTAAAGTATTACCGTCGAATTTATCCGCCAGTAAATCCCACGGTAATCTTGCCCTAAATTCGAATCACGAACCCTCTCCCCCCTCATTTTTGAACCACTATCTCTAACATTTTCCCCTCTCTCTGTGTGTGTGTGTGTGTGTCCACCAGCGTCACCCACTACCAACAACGTTCAAAGACTGCATGGACTCCTTGCATCGTGTTGGTCATTCTATTGTCGTTGTTTTCATCGCGCCTGTCACTGTTGCTACCGCAACAGCTGCCACCGTTGTCACCATTGCTCCATGTATCGCATGGAGCTGCCTCCTTCCTCATTCTAGGTATGTTGTCCTCTTCCTTTTTCCTATTATTATTTATCAATTTATTTAAAAAATACCTTGATGCAACCTTACTGATTGGTCGCCGTCATTGCCACTTTGTCGTCTGTGCTGCCACACACCAGTAAAGTCTCCAAGTAAGTCAATAATTAGTTTTAGGTAGTTAAACTCTAAATCCTAATTTATCTTATTTAAATTTGTTATGTATTAGAAATTTTATAATTAGGATATTTTTATTAGAGATTTAACTGTTTTCAGATTTAGTTCATGTATTAGTTTAGATTTAGGATTTTTTAATTCTGTTTTGATTTAGAATTTTTTAATTATGTTTTGGTGATTCTGTGTTTGAAATCTACATTGTTCTTATTAGTTGATTGTTGTTTGAATCTGTAAGTGTATGATCCTCAACTGTATTGTTTTGATTTCTCTTCTAATGTTGTTTGCGTTAATTATTTTCTGAGTTACTTAGTTAATTATCTGAGCTAATCTTAATTTGTTTATTTTCTGAGTTAATTATTGGCTTATTGTTTATTGTTGTTAATTTTTTTAGTTTATTATTATCTGAGTTAATTAGTTGATGATTGTTAATTGTCTGAGTTAATCTTAACTTATTTATTTTCTAAATTCCTTATTGTTTATTGTTGTTAATTTTCTAAGTTTATTATTATATCTGAGTTAATTATTTTTTGAGTTAATTAGTTGATTTTCTCAATTGTCTGAGTTATTCTTAACTTGTTTATTTTCTAAATTCATTATTGACTTATTGTTTATTATTATTAATTTTCAAAATTTATTATTATCTGAGTTATTTATTTTTTGAGTTAATTAATTAATTATTGTTAATTGTCTGAGTTAATCTTAACTTGTTTTCTGAGTTAATTATTGACTTATTGTTTATTGTTGTTAATTTTTCAAGTTTATTATTATCCGAGTTAATTGTTTTTCGAGTTAATTAGTGATTGTTGTTAATTGTCCGAATTAATCTTGACTTGTTTATTTTCTGAGTTGATTATTCGCTTATTGTTTATTATTGTTGTTAATTTTCTATGTTTATTACTATCTGCGTTAATTTTTTTTGACTTAATTAGTTGATTATTGTTGATTGTCTGATTTAATCTTAACTTGTTTATTTTCTGAATTTATTATTAACTTATTGTTTATTGTTGTTAATTTTCTAAGTTTATTATTATCTGAGTTAATTATTTTCTGAGTTAATTAGTTGATTGTTGTTGGCTGTTTGAGTTAATCTTAACTTGTTTATTTTCTAAATTTATTATTGACTTATTGTTTATTATTGTTAATTTTTTTTAAGTTTATTATTATCTGAGTTAATTTTTCTGATTCATTAGTTTAAAAATTATTAAATTCAAATATTTAAAATTATATATTAATTTTTAAACAAATTTCAAAAAAATTTAAAATTTAAATTTACCGTCGAATTTACTGTAAGTAAAATCTTCCGATAGTTATTAATTTAATTATTAATTAATAATATATTACTATCGGATTAACCGGAAAAAAATCCCACGATAAAAATTACCAGCAAAAATTTTTTAACAGTAATTAGCGGCAGACAAAAAAATCCGTTGATAAATAATTATCGGCAATATTTATTTTGTCAAATTTATTCTGACTGTAATTCCGACAGTAAACATATTATTGGTAGATTTTTTGGTAAATTCGTCTATAAATAATGATATTCGACAAATTTTTTATAGTGTTTGATGTGAATTGCTGATTTGATATTCTTCAATAAAATAACATAATTAAGGTGTATGTAAATAAATCAATAATGCTAGGTATATATCAAAATCAACACTTAAAATCAATTATAAATATATATATAGAATACACATTAAAATATAAAATACATATTTTAAATAAAATTTAACTAAATATGTATTTATATATAAATATATGATGATTAATTTTGATAATTAATTTTAATATATAAATGATATTTTTATATATCAATATAATAAACTATAAAAATGTATATAATGATCTATTTACTGATAACGATAAATATTTTGAAAATATTTGAAAATATGTCAAAAGTATTTAGATGTGAAAAAATGTCGTCTTCGTTAATGGAACCATAAAGACGCCACTGATAGCTCCCACGACTATCACTGGCGCGTGGGGGCCTTGTTACGGCCTGGCCCAAAATTTTTCGCGGGTTGGCCCGACCCAAGCGCCACCCGACCCGGACGATCACGGTTGAGGCGCCCCGCAACCAACCCGGACACGCGTCCCATATAGCTCATTCACGGCTGTGGGAGAACGTCCCAGAGAAAGTGGGCCTGTCCTTGTAGGGCCCACCCCTGACACAATATATAAGGGGAAGGATTTGCCCTTCCCCCAAGGTACGTCACATATCACATCATCCCTTTTCGCCTGCACATTTACTGACAAGAGCGTCGGAGTGTCTTTGCAAGTGACACCCCCTCCTTTACACGAAGTACTCAGGACCTCGCATACACCAGTCCGGTAGTCCACGACCTGACGAGCCCCTACCAATTCCCAGAAGTCCAAACCCGAACCGTCTGGTAACCGACCAACCGAACATTGGCGCCGTCTGTGGGGACTCGTTCATGGACTTCGTGCTAGTCCAAATTGGGACAGGCTGCGAGGCCGTGCCCGGAGGCGACGCCGCCGCGATGGAAACCCGACAACGTCCAAGGTCGCCTCCGAGGAACGCAACACAGTCACACGAGGGACGCCCCTTTGGGGGACTGGCGACAACCACGCCAGAATAATGCAAGAGCTACACCATAGAATGCAAGACTTGGAACGCCGGCTAGCAGATAGGGAACGCGACCAACACACCCCAGAGCAGAGTCACTCCCGCTCTCGCTCCAGGAGTACCCCCCAGGCTTAGTCCGAAAGCACCGGAGAGAGAGGGCGCACGAGAAGACGTCATGACCTCGTCATTTACGCCAGACATGAGAGGCGGCGTACCGCGAACCGCGGGGACGAGGACACTCGTCGGGAGAACGACGAGGGAAGGACGACGGGAACACGGGGACCCGTAATAATGGGAGCGACCCCATTCCACCGTTCCATACTCGAGATCCGGCTGCCAAAACACTTTGACAAACCAACGGACATGAGGTACGATGGAACGCAAGACCCGCTGGAACACCTTACGGCCTTTGAGGCCAGGATGAACCTAGAGGGAGTGGGAGACGAGGTAAGGTGCCGAGCTTTCCCGGTCACCCTGGCGGGACCTGCAATACGGTGGTTCAATAACCTCCCGCAGGGCTCGGTAACCCGCTTCTCCGACATCAGCCATGCCTTCCTGGCTCAGTTCACGACCAGGATTGCCAAAGCCAAGCACCCGATCAATTTGCTGGGGGTAACCCAGAGAGCCGGGGAGCCTACCAGGAAATACCTAGATCGCTTCAACGACAAATGTTTGGAAATCGACGGGTTGACGGACTCGGTGGCGAACTTGTGCTTGACGAACGGGCTCCTAAACAAGGACTTTAGGAAGCACCTTACCACAAAGCCAGTATGGACAATGCAAGAGATCCAATGCGTCGCTAAGGAGTATATTAACGATGAAGAAGTCAGCCGGGTCGTGGCTGCCAACAAACGGCATGCCCCCTACAACCAAACCCCGCCACTACGAGGGTGGAGAAAGACAAAAGGAACACGCCAGGGACGGCGGTCCAAGTAAGACGCTAAAGCCATTTCCCCGAGTAGGGAAATTCACCAACTACACCCCCCTCACGGCACCAATCATGGAAGTTTATCAACAGATAGCCGAGAAGGGGATACTGTCGAGACCCCGACCTCTGAAGGAGAGAACGGGGGGAAACAAAAGCCTTTACTGCGAATATCACAAGGGATACGGGCACAAGACCCAAGACTGTTTCGACCTGAAGGACGCCCTGGAGCAAGCAATCAGGGATGGAAAGCTTGCCGAATTCTCCTACCTCATAAGGGAGCCGAGGAGACGGAATTGCGACCACGGGGGCGAGGACAGACCCCGGGCGACAAGACGACGCCAAGAACCAGAGGGGGGCGACCACGGTCTCACGGTGGTGAACGTGGTAACAGCGAGGAATTCCGCCCCGAGGTCGAGATCGGCACAGAAGAAAGACGCGAAAGTCCTGGCTGTCTCCTTCTTACTCTCGAGAAGTTCCTGGGGACTCCCATCCATCTCCTTCGGCCCCGAGGACCAATGGTTCGACGAGGTACCGGAAAGTCCCCCATGGTCATCACGGCCAGAGTCGGAACCGGCCTCGTCAAACGCATCCTAGTGGATACAGGGGCGGACTCGAACATCATGTTTCGCAATGTTTTTGATGCCTTGGGACTGCGTGATGCCGACCTAGCGACCACCAGCACGGTGTGGTAGGATTGGGTGACCACTTCATCAAGCCGGATGGGATCAACTCCCTCCCGACCTCCATGGGACAAGGACAGAGGCGAAGGACAGTAATGGCCGATTTTGTAGTTTTGCGAGACTCCACAGCCTACAACATCATCCTGGGGAGAAAAATCATCAACGACCTTGGGGCAGCGATTAGTACGAAGCTGCTCGTAATGAAGCTTATTACTGATGACGGATTCGTGGGATCCATCAGAGGGGACTTGGAAACAGCAGTCGCTTGCGACCACGCCAGTCTCTCTCTCAGGAAAAAGTCCAAAGAAGCATCAGGGGTTTTCCTTGCCGACCTGGATGCTAGAATAGACGACAAGCCCAGGCCCGAGCCAGAGGGGGACTTGGAAAAATTTAGGGTCGGTGATGGGGAGGAGAAGTTCACATTCATAAATAGAAATCTCCCCCATGAACTAAAAGAACCTTTGATGGAGATGATCAGAGCGAATGCCGACCTCTTCGCTTGGACGCCAGCCGACATGCTAGGGATAGATCCCCAGCTCATGTCACACTATCTGGCCGTCAAGCCGGAGGCTAAGCCAGTGGCCCAGAGGAGAAGGAAGATGTCGCAGGAAAGGGCAAAGGAGGTGGCCAGGCAGACGGCCAACCTCCTTGAAGCAGGGTTTATCCGAGAACTGGACTACTCGACTTGGCTATCGAACGTGGTCTTGGTGAAAAACACAATGGAAGGTGGAGAATGTGTGTAGAGTACTCCGACCTCAACAAGGCATGTCCCAAAGACTGCTATCCCCTTCCCAACATTGACGCGCTCGTCGACGCGGCGGCGGGGTACCGATATCTGAGCTTCATGGACGCCTACTCTGGGTACAATCAGATACCGATGCACCGACCCGACGAGGACAAAACAGCGTTCATAACGCCGGAGGGATCTACTGCTACAAGATAATGCCATTTGGTCTGAAAAACGCTGGCGCCACGTACCAGAGACTGATGAACAAGATATTCAGCGAGCTCATAGGCAAGACAGTAGAAGTCTACGTGGATGACATCCTCGCGAAAACCACACGGCCTGACGATCTCCTAAACGACCTGGGGGGCATGTTCGCGTCCCTCCGGCAACACGGCATGAGGCTCAACCCGCTCAAATGCGCCTTTGCCATGAAAGCTGGGAAGTTCTTAGGGTTCATGATCACCCAAAGAGGAGTAGAAGCCAACCCTGAGAAGTGCCAAGCAATTCTCCGGATGAAGAGCCCGGGTTGTATCAAAGACGTCCAACGATTGGCAGGAAGGCTGACTGCATTATCTCGTTTTCTCGGTGCATCGGCAGCAAGAGCTCTGCCCTTCTTCAATCTGATGAAAAAGGGGATAGCATTCAAATGGACCCCAGCATATGAGGAAGCATTCAACCACTTCAAGGAGATCCTAGCAGCACCTCCGGTGCTCGGGAAGCCCAAGGCTGGAGAGCCACTCTACCTCTACCTGGCAGTAACAGAGGAAGCCCTTGCAGCAGTGCTTGTACGAGAAGAAGGGAAGGCTCAGCAACCGATTTACTTCCTAAGCAGAGCTCTACAAGGAGCAGAGCTGAGGTACAGCAAACTGGAAAAGCTGGCGCTGGCACTGGCACTCCTAACCTCCTCTCGAAGGTTGAGGCAGTACTTCCAGGGCCATCGCGTAGTCGTGAAGACGGACCAAGCAATTCGCCAAGTACTCCAAAAACCTGATTTGGCTGGAAGGATGATGACCTGGGCCATCGAGCTCTCCCAATACGACTTGCAGTATGAGCCCCGACATGCAATCAAGGCACAGGCGATGGCAGATTTCTTGGTAGAGGTAACAGGTGACCCCCACGAGGAAACGGGCACACGGTGGAGCCGGGGTCATCTTAGAGAGCCCGGCGGGAGTCACTATCACTGGCGCGTGGGGCACTGTTATGGCCTGGCCCAAAATCCTCCGCGGGTTGGCCCGACCTGAGCGCCACCCGACCCAGACGATCACGGGTGAGGCGCCCCGCAACCAACCCGGACACGCGTCCCATACAGCTCATTCACGGCTGTGGGAGAACGTCCCAGAGAAAGTGGGCCTGTTCTTGTAGGGCCCACCCCTGACACAATATATAAGGGGAAGGATTTGCCCTTCCCCCAAGGTACGTCACATATCACATCATCCCTTTTCGCCTGCACATTTACTGACAAGAGCGTCGTAGTGTCTTTGCAGGTGACATCCCCCTCCTTTACATGAAGTACTCGGGACCTCGCATACACCAGCCCGGTAGTCCACGACCTGACGAGCCCCTACCATTTTCCAGAAGTCTAAACCCAAACCGTCCGGTAACCGACCAACCGAACAATAATTAAATTATTCAGTTATAGTTAGTTAGTTATCGTCACAATTATGCAGTTTCTAGAATTAGTTAAAGCTGTGAATCTTTTTGTATATAAACCGGCATGTACACATTCATTCTTAGTTTGGAATCATTTGTTTTTTCTATCACTAAAGTTTTTGAACTAACATGATATCAAATGAAAATTCTGAAATTTTTTTGTTTCTTTTCAACCGTTCATTATCTTTCTCTCGAAGCACTAAACACACGCCTACGTCGTTACAAAGTGCCACACATTTCTGAAACCTTTCATCGAACACGTTGTGGGTGTGTGTGATCGGGAGAATTATAAATAATTTCTAGAAATTTTAAGATGGAAATATCATATTCCCATATTTGGTTTAAAATTTGAAAAGTTATTCTTAAATAAGGTTGATTTCAGGGAATCAAAATATCATCATTTTAATTTTCACCTTCTTCCCTGAATATATTATTTGATTCCTATGAGAATAAAATTTGAGTAACAAAGTAATATTTTAACCACACACTCCCTCTGTGTATTCTTTTATTTCTCACATTCGATTTTTATTTATTTTTTTTCCTCCCCTTTTAAACATACCTTGAACTTACACGATAGAGCTTATGAGAGCTTCAATTCACAATTTACAACATAAATTGATGAGTTCAGGATTCCATTCATGAGATCAAGGTTGATTTTCTAGATTTTTCATTTTTGGTTAGCAAATTTATGCACTACAATTATGGCAGATCTGTTCTTTCTCTCCTAGGTAGATCAACCAAGTATAATTTTTTTGTAACAATCCGAATTTTTATAAAATTTAAATAATGAGTTCTTTATAATTTATTATATTTATTGAGTATTTTATTTTAAAAAATATTATTTTATTAAAAGTAATTAAACAGATTAGGAGATAAGTTGATTTTAAATCAATTAAGATTCTTATATAATTTTATTATAATTTAATATTTTGCATAATAGAAATTAAAATTCAATAATAAAATAATTATATAATTTAATTTAAGTAATTTCTATTATGAATAAATTATGGTTTATTTGATTAATTTGAATATTTTATTTTTAAAAAATAATCTATTAAGAGTAATTAAATTAGTTTTATTAATATTTAGAGTTATGTTAATTAATATTTTTGTGTAATTTTATTATAATTGGTTATTTTATATAATTTGAAATTAAAGTTTTGGTAATGAAAAAATAATGAAGAGTTAAATAATTTAATTTAAATAATTTATATTTCGGGTTTAAATTGTATTTTATAAAGTATAATTAACCTGTTCATTTTATAATTTAAATTAAAAATAATTATTTGAACTTTGTGATATATTGATAAATAGTATTTTTAAATATAGTACATTTTATTTTAAAATTATTATTCTACTCTCTAATTTTATCAAAATATTTATTCTATCCTTATTCCTTTATAAAAACCTAACTCTAACCCTAAATTCCCAATTCTAAACCTTAATTTCTTAACCGTAACCCTAACCCCCCTTTCTCATTACACACACCAAACTCACGCACGCAGAAAGTAGAAAGGGAGAGATTCACAGTCGCGGTGATGGGCTTGTAAAACCCAATCAAACTGTAATTAATTAAATAATAAATTAAATATGTGAAAAAATGGTTAAAAAATATAACGATCATAATTTGACAATTTTGATATGATATTTGGACTCAGTGAATTTTTCTAAGGTAGAAAACATAGTTTTTTGAGTAAAAATGCGAACCAAAAATTTGAGCGCCAGTACCGGTTGAGATTTGTCCGATACTGTAGCTGAGAAAATTAATTTTTAGTGAGAAAGTTTAAAAAGATAAAAGTTGTAATTGATGAGATGGTAAGAATAATTAAAATGCACATTAAAACGCTAATCTTAAAGGTTTTGGTCCAAAAGTGGGCCAAACGGGCCATTTATATGAACCGAGTCCAAGTTGAGCCCAAGATCCAACATATATAAACATTAGTTAAGAGTATTTCAGCTCATTAACCCTAGAGAAAGAGAGAAGAGTAGCTGAAGTGAGAAGAGAGGAAGAAGAGAGAAAATCTTAACTCTATCAAACTTTAAATCACCATAACTTTTTCTCCGATGCTCTGATTAACGAGCTGTTTCTGGTCACACGTCGCTCTTCTCATCCTCCTCAATTCTATATAGGTATTGTGGTGAGTTTTTCATTCTCCACTGCCCAATTTTTGTTATTCCTCTTAATTTTGAGTTTGGCTTTGGGTTTTGAAAAAATCTTGTGATTTTGTTGTTTAGGGTTGCTCTAGTATGAGTTATTGATGAGTTTCATCAACTATTTTCATGGGTTAAGGTAAGAATCCTCAGACCCTTGTGATTTATGAGATTTTGTAAACTCAAAAGTATTGTATATGTGAAATTGGTTATGTTAGTGTTGTTGGATAAATTTGGCACATTTTGAGGACTTGAACTTGCTTGTGGAACTTTGGAGTGAGCCTTGAAATGGAGAGCTCAAGTGTTGCGTGTGAACCGCCGTCACTAAGGGTACATTTTAAGTTTCATTTAAGTATCGTGTGGTGTGATGAGAATTTCTAAGTTAAATGTACCTAGGATTAAGTTTGAATTGTGTGTTTGGTTGGAATTGATGTGTATAAATGACATGTTACGAAAAATAATGATTTGGATAAGTATTGTATGATTTTGCAAATTTGATGTGTTGTAGAATTGAGGATTTGGATGATGATAGTATGTATTGAATTATATATATATATATATATATATATATATATATATATATATATATATATATATATATATATATATATACATATATTGAATTGATGAATTGGGCCGGAGGCCGTGAATCTTAGGCCAGAGGCTGGAAAGATGTAAGGAAGGTAAGTGGTGTTTGTATGGTATGATGACATATGAGATTGAATGGATTTTTGGATATTGAATGTGTGAATAATTGGAATGATTATTGAATAATGAAATTTGAGGCATTGAGGTGTGGAATTGATGGATTTTTGGGTTGAATTGTGTGGATGAAGTAGGTTTAGATTTGGTTGAGTGTAAATATATGAATGTGGTTGGTTTGTGGTCAATTTGATAAGTAAAAACTGTTTTGGCCTGTGAACATTTGGAAAGATTGGTAAATGCCCCTTTTGGTTAAAAACATATTTTTGGTCAACTTTGACGGGTTATAACTCGATCCTTAGAGTTAGAAATTCTACAAAATTAGATTTTTATGAAAATTCATTTATCGATCTTTCCAATGGTTCAAGAATGGTTAAAAAAATGAATTTTATAAAAAAAGTTATGAAGTTTTGAAAATTGAGTTGAAAAACTGGTTTTTACAACATATCAACTTTTTGCAACTCTGGTATAGCTCGCGTACGCAGATGAATGTATGCGTACGCGGGAGGCCAAGATATCAAGGTTTGCATACGCGGACGCAAGTCACACGACGCATGCCAAGCTTGCTGTTTTCGAAGCTCGCGTACGTGGAAGGAGGATCGCGTACGCGACATGCCCAATTTGCAACTTGTGCATACACACGCAATGGCATATGATTAAGGTATAATGGAGGATGAGTTGGTGAATGATAAGGGGTAATGTGATGATGAATGGTAAATGGCTATGATATTGAACAATGAGAATGAATGGATATGATTAAGGTATGATAAGATTGAGTATGATGTTTAGCGGTGATAAACATTTGATTATGGTGGAGATATGAAGGGAATGAATTTGAAAATGAATTATTTACAGTGGAGTGATTCCACTTGCCATAGTGGAGTGATTCTGTTTGTCATTATTTGCAGTGGAGTGATTCCACTTGCCGCAGTAAAGTGATTCTATTTGCCATTATTTACAGTGGAGAGATTTTACTTGCCGCAATAGAGTGATTCTACTTGCCTATGATTTCCATGGAGTGATTCCACGTGGTGCAATAGAGTGATTCCACTTGCCATAGTAGAGTGATTCTACTTGCCTATGATTGCTGTGGAGTGATTCCACGTGCCGCAGTGGAGTAATTTCACTTGTCGCGGTAGAGTGATTCTACTTGCCTATGATTTCCGTCGAGTGATTCCACGTGTCGCAGTAGAGTGATTCCACTTGCCACAGTAGAGTGATTTTACTTGCCTATGATTGCCGTGGAGTAATTCCACGTGCTGCAGTTGAGTAATTTCACTTGTCAAATAAACTTGTCTGGGTAGATGCAGTTGAGTGATTCTACTTACTCCGGACAGGTCGAGTTGACTGTATAACCGACATATAATATTATCAGCCATAGGGCAGGTATACATTATTTGCATATGTTTGATTTGTTTGGGTTTGCTTAAATTTTATTAGTTTGCCTAATTGAATATGTTATCTGACTAAATTCTACTTGCCTTAATTGCCTTACTTGTGTATTACTTGTCTATATTGCTTGTGATTATACAACTGAGAGGTTTGTCATGCTGGTGTTGGTTGACGCTGGGGGCTGTCCTTGATGAAAAGAAATGATGATATAATTAATTTACAATGATGAATAGTGAATGAGATGATTTGAGCTCCCTGGATTGACCCAGTGGAGTGATTTCACTTGCTCCTATTGGAGATATGAGATGATTGATATAGAATCCATGAGTCGAGTTAGTTAGTACTGGTCCTGTTCTAAATTAGGAGTTTAAGAGTTTGTAAAGTTAAGGAAGACGAAAACTTGAATTAGACTTAGTATCCCCTAGGATAGTTGCCTAATTTATGGATTAGCGAGAATCTAGGGTGAATAAGTGATGAAAGGAAGATTAAGATGCTTAGTGAGTTCTTATTATAGTGCATTGTATTTATTTGACACTTTTACCGTACTGGAAACCCATGGTCAGGGGTTCTCATTCCGTATATATCTCTTTTTTTTCAAATGTAGGTCCAGGTGCTCAGCAGTGAATTGTGCTTCATCTGAGAGATGGCAAAGATCCTTAGATTTCTGTCTTATTTTGTTTAGATTCTCTTTACTCTTGTTTGAAAAACTTATGTTATATATTTAATCCTTTTGAAAAACTTGCCTATAGAGGCCTTTATGTATTCTATTGGGAGGGATATGAGACATTATTGTCAAACTGCTTTTATTCTGTATCCCAACCATCTTAAACTTTGCGGGTCGTGACTAGTGACTATATACTTATGTTATATATCTATATTTTGATTTTATCTTATTCTCCTTTAATTCTCTATTTCTATATCACCTTCGATCACGCTTTATCTTCTGTATTACGAATACGTATGGGTTACGAGTCAAAATTTTATTTTACTCCTTTTCAGGCTTCTCGTTTAATAATTTCTTTCAATTATACCTATATATATGTATTGTATTCCACCTTAAAGGTCGTACCACCTTATTATCATTGACTTATGACTCGAGCGTAAGGATCTGAATAATAGGATGTTATATTATGGTATCAAAACAATTCGTCCTCGGGAGCCTGAGGGATGGACTGCTTGCTTCAATGCATACTCTGATTCTGTGCCTGTACTATTTAGGGTATCTGATTGATACGTTTAGCATGAATTTCATGAGCATACTTTTGGAAAATTGAAGCACTTAACTTGAGATATTGAGACTGATCACCTTGATATCACTTGTTTGGTGTGGATAGAACCCAAATGGCGTCTCATGGATGTGAGCGAGATACTCGGAGAGGAATTCCCAAGAATGAACCAGTGAGAGGTAAGAAAGGTAAGTGGTGTTTGTATGGTGTGATGATAAATGAGATTGAATAGATTTTTAGATATTGAATTTGTGAATAATTGGAATGATTATTGAATAATGAAAATTGAGGCATTGAGGTGTGGAATTGATGGATTTGGGTTGAATTATGTAGATGAAGTAAGTTTGGATTTGCTTGAGTGTAAATATGTGAATGTGGTTGGTTTGTAGTCAATTTGATAAGTAAAAATTGTTTTTGCCTGTGAACATTTGGAAAGATTGGTAAATGCCAGTTTTGGTTAAAAACAAATTTTTTGTCAATTTTGATGGGCCGTAACTGAATCATCAGAGTTGGAAATTATAGAAAAATAGATTTTTTTTATGAAAATTCATTCATCGATTTTTCCAATAGTTCAAGAATGGTTGAAAAAAAATTTTGTAGAAAGAGTTATGAAGTTTTGAAAATTGGGTAAAAAAATTGGTTTTTACAACATATCAGCTTTTTGCAACTCTGGTATAGCTCACGTATGCGGAGGTGCACGCGACGCGGAACTTGGGAGCTGCCCAGTAGTCCCGCGTACGCGGAGGAATGCATGCTTAAGCGGGAGGCCAATATTTCAAGGTTTGCGTACACAGACGCAAGTCATGCAACGCGAGCCAAGCTCCCTATTTTCGAAGCTCGCATACGCACGCAATGGCCTGCATACGCACAACCCTCATATTTTGAAAAAAATATATTTTAAAGCTTTTTAACTATTCTTTTAGCCTTTTAAACCTTTACAAACACCGATAAGAGTCTAGAGCCAGTGTAATGGAGGATAGAGGGACTGGAAGTGAAAATTTACGAGATGAGTTGGTGAATGATAAGGGGTATTGTGATGATGAATGGTAAATGGTTATGATATTGAGCAATGAGAATGAATGGATGAGATTAAGGTATGATGAGATTGAGTATGATGTTAAGCGGTGATAAACGTTTGATTATGATGGAGATATGAAGGGAATAGATTTGAAAATGAATTATTTGCGGTGAAGTGATTCCACTTGCCGCAACGGAGTGATTCCTTTTGCCATTATTTGCAGTGGAGTGATTGCACTTGCCGCAATAGAGAGATTCTACTTGCCTATGATTGCCATGGAGTAATTCCACGTGCCGCAGTGGAGTGATTCCACTTGGCAGAGTAGAGTGATTCTACTTGCCTATGATTGCTGTGGAGTGATTCCACGTGCCATAGGTAGGGGTGACAAGCGGGAAAGCCCGCCCCGCCCCGCCCCACCCTGCCCCACCCCGCCAGAAGCCCACCCTTTGGAGGGCTGGCCCTCCCCGCCCCGCCTAGTGAGGCGGTCCCAGAATCCCAACCCGCCCCACCTAACGGCGGGCTGGCAGGCCGGTGGGCTAAGCCTGGCAAATATCTTTTTTTTTTATTTTTTATTTTTAACTATTAAATAATATATATAAAGACATAAAAAATCTCTTCTGTTTTTTATTTTTAACTATTATAATTTCTAAAAGTATAAACAAATTATAATTTTTATATTCACAAACATTAAAGTCTTTGTAATTATAAATATTGTTCCCAAAGCAAAATAAACATAATTATAAATATTATCTCTAAAACAAAATAAACATAATCCAAAACACTCAATTTTCATCTTCATTCTCTTGTAAGTTAGGTTGGGAGAAGTTGGGTTTTGGCAAAAAAAATTGTAAAAATACCCCTTGCCAAAAAAATACTAAGCCCGGCGGGGAAGCACGCCCCGCCCCACCAAACCCGCGGTTTAAGCTGTGCGGGTTAGGCGTGCTTTTGCTATTTGACGATCCCAATTTTCCAGCCCAGCCCGTCTTTTTGGGAGGGTTGCGCAGGCCGGCCTGGCGGGTTTAGGCCCGTTTGCCACCCCTAGCCGCAGTGGAGTAATTTCACTTGCCGCAGTAGAATGATTCTACTTGCCTATGATTGCCGTGGAGTGATTCCACGTGCCATAGTAGAGTGATTCCACTTGTCGTAGTAGAGTGATTCTACTTGCCTATGATTGCCGTAGAGTGATTCCACGTGCCGCAGTGGAGTGATTCCACTTGCCAAATAAACATGTCTGGGTAGATGTAGTGGAGTGATTCTGCTTATTTCGGACATATCGGATTGGCTGTATAATCGACATGTGATATCATCATCAGTCATAGAGCAGACATACATCATTTGTATATATTTGATTTGTTTGAGTTTGCTTAAATTGTATTAGTTTGCCTAATTGAATATGTTATATGACTAAATGCTACTTGCTTTAATTGCCTTACTTGTGTATTATTTGTCTGTATTGCTTGTGATTGTACAACTGAGAGGTCCCTCATGCTGGTGTTGGTTGATGCTGAGGGCTGTCCTTGATGAAATGAAATGATGATATGATTAATTTACAATGATGAATAGTAAATGAGATGATTTGAGCTCCCTGAATTAACGCAGTAGAGTGATTTCACTTGCTCTAGGTGGAGATATGAAATAATTGATATAGAATCACTAAGGAGTTAGTTAGTACTGGTTCTGTTCTAAATTGGGAGTTAGAGAGTTTGGAAGATGAAAAATTGAATTAGACTTAGTATTCCCTAGGACAGTTGCCTAATTTATGGATTAGCGAGAATGTAGGGTGAATAAGTGATGAAAGAAAGATTAAGATGCTTAGTGAGTTCTTATTATAGTGCATTATATTTATTTGGCACTTTTATCGTATTAAAAATCCTTGGGTGGGGGTTCTCATTCCGTATATATCTCTTGTTTTTCAGATGCAGGTCCAGGTGCTCAGCAGTGAGCTGTGCTTCATCTAAGAGTTGGCGAAGATCCTTAGATTTATGCCTTATTTTGTTTAGATTCTCTCAACTCTTGTTTTGAAAAACCTATGTTATGTATTTAATCCTTTTGAAAACTTGCCTATAGAGGTCTTTATGTATTCTATTGGGAGGGATAGGAGATATTCCTGTCAAACTGCTTTTATTTTGTACCCCAGCCGACCTAAACTTCGTGGGTCACGACTAGTGGCGATCTACTTATGTTATATATCTATATTCTGACTTTATCTTATTCTCCTTTAATGCTCTATTTCTATATCGCCTTTGATCATGCTTTATCTTCTGTATTACGAATACGTGTGTGTTATGAGTCGAAATTTTATTTTATTCCTTTCCAGATTTCTCGTTTAATAATTCCTTTCAATTATACCTATATATATGTATTGAATTCTACCTTAAGAGTCGTACCACCTTATTATCATTGACTTATGACTCAAGCATAAGGATTTAAATAATAGGGTGTTACAGAGCCCGCGCCACCGTCACCCATGGCCGCCGTTCTTTCCGCCGCTCTATTTGGTTCTGTTTTGAGCTGCGCCACTGTCTGGGTGGTCACCAACAACAGTTGCGCTGCCTCCTCCCTGCTCTGATGCCGCTGCTGCTTGGGAGTAATCGAAAATGTTGCTGTCATTACCATGGATTAAGAAAAAAGGGTTCGTCACATTCAATTCCTGTTATTTCGACATCAAAGTAGGGGATTTATTTTTAAAGTTAAACATTTTTAATATAGAATGTCTACAAAGTTATTTGGATAATTGCAAATAGTTAATAATGATTAAGAATTGATTAATTGATTTGAATTGTTTGAAATGTGTTTGAGATTAGTTAGCTATTGTGATTATTCTGAATTATTATTAGAATTGGATGCAGTTGTGATTACTCTGAATTATAAGTGAAATTAGATGCGGTTGTGAATTGTATTGAATTTTTTATTTTTGCGATGAATTGGCTGAGATTTCGATCTTCAATGAGTTATTTTGGATTGTTTGATATTGAATTGGATATTTGATATATCAAAACGGCTGTGAAATTGACTTGCGATCGGTTGGAATTGGTTTTGGTTGTTATTGAAGGATTGAAACTTAAAGGATTAAACTGTTCTTGAGAACCTGATTTTCTGAAATAATATAGTATCTTTAAGAGTATATAAATAATTCTGTAATAGTTGGACTAATTTTTTTTGAAATAATATAGTATCTACTTTTGTGGTTGTTATGATAATAATCAATGGTTTGATTATTTTATTGAATTTTAATTAATTGGGCTAGCTATGAATTCATTATGTTTATGCTTTGGTTATAGTAATGTATGAATTGAGAATTGATTATGTGGCTGAGAGATGGTTAATATGGTTAATTTTGTGATTGAGAATATTCTATTTGACAATTGTTGAGAAAAAGGTGAATGAGTTGTTGAAAAAGAGAGAACCCATAAGGGTGGATAAGTCCTATTGTAAGGAGAAGTTATGTCCAAATTTTTATAAAAATATAAGGATTTAATAAAAATATAAGGATTTAACTAAAATAATTATGTGAACTGAGTCTTAGATGTTTGATTGATGAATTTTGAAACTTGATAACTGAAAATGAATATTTAAGGGTTTGTTTGACAATGTTATCGATTGTTTATAAAATTTAAAAATGAATATTCTTTTAAAGTGTTTGAAAATGGTTTGTGTTAAGGTTGCTAAAGTAAAAATTGTGAAATGATTTGATGGATAAGTTTTTAAGGAATAATGTTTAAGAAAGTTAACGAAAGTTTAAAGAAAAATGTTAAGGATTAAAAGAGATCAGAGAAAGGATAAAGCCATCTCATAACCAGAAATCGAGATTGAAAACTAGTAACTGAAAGGAGTGGCTAAGGAAATGAAATAGAGAAAGAAAATTGAAAAATGTTTATGAAAAAGGAAATAAAAATATGAGTGGGAATGTCCACAATTGAGAATTTTATTCCGTGGGTACGCATATTAAAGTCAACTGATGTAGCTTCGGCATTCGACTAATATACAACTGATGCAACGGAAATTATTTTCTAGAGGTATGTATATTAAAGTCAACTGATGTGACTTCGGTCATAGACTAATATACAATTGATGCAACTGAAACTGTTTTCTAGAGGTACGTATATTCAAGTCAACTGATGTGACTTCGGCCATTAGACTAAAATACAACTGATGCAATGGAAAATCATATCTGGCACTTATTCCTAGATAATGTCGGGTTGCAGGTCGTCAACTGACACATGAGCTCATGGCCTGCTTAGAACAAACATGCATTATATTGTTTGCGCATGCGCATTTGCATTTGGTTGTGTTTGCTTATTTTATTTCTTTGTGATTGTGCTGTTTGTCTTATTGTGACTTGTTTGTATGTTAAATTGGGTCTCTTGTGCTATTAGTTTGTGTACTAAGGTGACTAAGAACTGATGTTGTGATTGAAATTTGTTTTAAGTTCAGAAATTTAAAGAAAGTAATTAATTATCTAAAGTAAAATTAAAAACTATTTTTAAAGGTTTGACAAAAATAATTTTAATGAGTAAAGTTAATTATTCGTATTTTATTCATTACTTTTACGGCATTCCCATTCCCTACTGAGAACGTGTGGTTTGTTCTCACCCAAAATTTTTCATCCTTTCAGTGACACAGGTTTGAAGACTTAGTATGAAACTACGGAGGATTAGTAGATTTTATTTATGATTCCTGTTATTTTTATAGAATTCCGTCACTCTTGTTGCTTAAGATTTTATTTTATATAGAGGGGTAGGAGTTGTGTTTGAGTTTCATTTGAATTCTTTTGTATAATATTTATTATTATTAGTAATTATGTGATTATTATCACTTAGAAATCTTTGATATATGATTGTAATAAATAAAAACAAAATTTTCTAGAATTTTCTTAAAAATTAGAATGCGATATCGACATAAAGGCTCAATATTAAATAGATAATAGAGCAATTAGGTTAGTAATGCCTTACTTTTAGTACGATCATGACGTGTTGGAAGTTGGATCGTTACAATTCTAGTCACACAACAACTCACAGAAGAGCAGTACAAGAAAGTCACCGGATATCGTAAGATTTATTAGCGAAATTATCAAAAATATCCACCAGTAACTTGTTTACCGTCAGATTTAGCGGTGGAATAAATCGGACGGTATAAACCTCGCCGGTAACTATTTATTAGCAGCGAATATAAACTTTTAATAGGCAAAATTCTGGAGCTTGTTACCGTCGAATTTTTTCCTCAGTAAATTTGACGATAAACTTAAATTTTAATTTTTTTTAAAAATTTATTTAAAAATTCAATATATAATTTTAAATATTTAAATTTAATAATTTCTAAATAAAAAAATTTAAAGTTTTATAATTTTTTATACTAAATTTCTTTACATTGAGATGCTATATATGTATTCCTTTACTAGTTTTAGTGCATGACAACAATTGCTAACATATTCTTGCAGTGAAAACAATGGAAGAATATATTCTCAAGGTCCACTGTGAGTTACTAAATCTTTATACTAAGACAAAATACAAATAAATGATGCTCTACATACCCAAAAAATTCTATTATCTAATCCTATTTCAAACATACCATTTCTTACGTTAGATCCCATCTAAACCAACTCTCCTAACCAACCAACATCTAACTCATCCATAATATAGCACTTTCCAACCAATCCTCAACTTCAACTTCCATAACCACGCAACCAATTAGAAGAACCAGCAGAGTTACTCGGCCACCTAAGTACCTAAATGACTACATTTGCCACATTAATACACATATCCAATCAACAACTATATTAGCAATCACAGATTAAACCGCACCTACCATGCAACAGTCTATCAAGCCAACATGATCCCTGAATTCCAGTTTTACCATCAAGCAGTGCAGCATCATGAATGGAGACTTGCAACGAAAGAGGAATTGGATGCTTTAGAATCCAATCAGACTTGAGATTTAGTCCCACGAACACAAGGCAAGAAACCAATAAGGTGCAGGTGGGTATATAAAAAAAACTGATGGAAGCTTGGAGAGATATAACGCCAGGCTCGTTGCTAAAGGCTACACACAACAAGATGTCATTGATTTTAAGGACACCTTCAGCCGCATGGCAAAAGTTTAGATCGTAAGGGTCCTCTAATCAATTACAGCTGTAAAGGCTTGGCATCTGGTGCAAATGGACATCAATAATATATTTCTAAATGGAGATCTAGACAAAGAAGTGTATATGAAACTTTTCTTGGGTCATCCAGAATGAAAAAATGGCTTTGTATGCAAACTAACAAGGTCACTCTACGGATTAAGATAGACATCAATGCAGTGGTTGACAATTCTACTCCACACTCAAACAAGATGGTTTCAAATAATGCAAAAGCGACTACTCTTTGTTCTCATTAGGGGAAGGAACTTCAATTGTTTTTCTACGTGTCTATGTTAATGACATAATTGTTGTAGGGGCATATCTCAACGTGGTGCAACAAGTACAACAAAAACTCCAATTTATATTTAGAATTAAGGTTTTGGGAGACTTAATTTTTTTTATGGTTAGAATTAGCAAGATCGAGCAAGAGAATCTCTCTCATACAAAGAAAATATACAATGTCATTGCTTGAGGACACAAACTTTTCAGATTGCAAGTCAGCCTCAGTACCTATGGAAGCAAACCTTAAACTCAGAGCACAGGAGAGTGACAAAGTTAAAGATGCATTTGCCTACAGGAGATTGATTGGGAGATTGATGTATCTTATAATTTCAAGACCTGGTATCACTTTTGCTGTAACCAAATTAGCTCAATTCATGTCTAATCCAAGAGTTTCACATCTTATTGTTGTACATCACATCTTGAGATACCTCAAAAATGCACCCAGCCAATGAATCTTCTTCTCTTTAAAATCAAAATTCAACTTGTCCATTTATACTAATATAAAATGAGAGAGCTATTTAGACACTCAAAGATTTACTACTGGTTATTGCATTTTTTTTAGGAGACTCTCTAATCTCCTGAAAAAATATGAAGCAGCATGTAATATCCAAAAGTATAACCGAAACTGAGTATAGAACCATGGCTAATGTTACTTGTGAAGTTGTGACTCACCAATCTACTCAAGCTTCTTGACATTATCATTAATTCTGCCATGTTGTTTTGTGACAACATCTCGGCTATTCAACTCGCTTTTAATCATATTTTTTATAAGAGATTGATGAGTTTGGAAAACTCTAATTTAATTTGATGATGAACAAACATTATTAATTTAATTAATTACAAAAATTATTAATTTGAACTTTAATTCATACTTGTTGAATAATAATTTTTGTTGTTATGCAAATTTTAGCTTGGGCTAGAATTTTGGTAAACAAGCCCAATATGATCAGCCTTATGCAAGAAAAATGGTTTAACTAAGTGGCTGAATTATTATTGTATCTTGGGCCGAATAGCAAGCCCAAAAGATTAAAGGAGATCAGTCTTAATTATCAAAAGTGTTATATGTTGTGGCTGAATTGTTAATGTTGGGCCAGACTTAATAATTATTAGCCCAAACCAATTTTGGTGAAAGACCAACAACTTGGTCCGAATTGAAATTGAAAGAAAAGAGGAAAAATGCTTGATAAGTTCGGTTACCTACTCACATGGGTTATGGAATTCAAATTTTTATTAATTTAGTTTTAAAGCAAGAATTGGAAATATGAAAGAGAAAGAGAAAAATGATTTGATCGCTTTAATGATGCTACACGTTACTCAGCAAACAAAGGAAGTGGAAACTTAATTCACTTTCATTCTCTCTCTTAGTATCATTAAAAGCAATTTTAATTTTCCTCTCTTCTCTCTCTTCCTTCTTCATAGCTTCGGTCACTTCACAGAGAAGAAGATGGAAGCTCTTGCAAGCCATCAGAAAATTGAAGAAGCTAGAAGCAAGCTAAAGACCATTGTAATGATGACAAGAAAAAGAAAAAGAAAACAAAAAGTATGTTGTGGCTGAGATTTTCATCACAAATAGTAAGATTTGGTGAAGAGATCTCATGCTCTCCATACCAAAAATGGAAGAAGATAATCTCGGTCAGAGGAAGAAGACCCATAAGGGATGGCTTGTCTCAGCTTTTGATCAACCACCACAGGAGGTAGCTATAGTAGCTACGTGATGGAGGATGCAGAAGTTTGAGCAGAAGAAGCTGTCATCATCAAGAACTCATCAAGGACTAGGAATCCTTCTTGGAGTGCAAGTCAAGATGGAAGGCTCGGATTGATGAAGCTTGGTATAAAGGGAAGACACAGAGGTAATTGCATGTTGGATATAGTATTTGGTTTCCTCTCCTCTCTCTCTCTGGCCGAACTGGTTTTGAATGAAGAAGAATAAGTTGGCTCGGTTCAAGAGCTTCAACCTTGGAGGCTTCCCCTTCTATAAATAAGGGTGAACAGCCAGGGCTTGAGGCAAGGAGTGAGAGTGCAAGGCACAGAATTCTCATAGCTAGCTACCTAAGCTAACAGAAGTTCTTCTCCTTCAATGTTTTCATTTTGTATTTTTCTGTTTAATTTTGTCTGTCTTGAGTCTCATGGAAAAAGGCAATCAGTGAGGTTTGTAAGAAAAAGTCATAGAGCGAAAAAAAGCAGAGAGTGCAAAATTAAAAGAAAAAGCCATAGATGTCCTTAGAGGTCCTTTGTACATCTGTGTTGTGTTTCATGATTCTGTGGGAATCCCCTTGCAAGTTGGGTTAGCACTTAGCAGTTGAAAGCTTGGCTATGACCAAGTCAAGTTCAGGATTGGGGTTTAGATTCTGGACTTGTCCCGGATAGGAAGGATAGTTCCTAGGGAGAATTGGTGTATGTAATCATGAATATTATAGCGAAATTCCATCATTGTTGTGATGGAGACTGGATGTAGGCTGCATTGCACTTGGCAGCTGAACCAGGATACTTCGTGGTGTGATTATCTCTCTTTCTTCTATTCCATTTCTGTTTCTGCTGCATAGGAGATAAAATTGAAAAATATCTCGTGCCGGGTTACGAGATAAAAAGAAAAAGTCTCGTGGCTGGGTACGAGACAAAAATAAAAAAGTCTCCAGAAGTTGTTTCAAAGACAAGCAAGTTTTAATAAGCGAAAAAGGGGCTAAGATTCAACCCCCCTTCTCTTAGCCACTGAAAACCATCAGAGATCCAAGCATACTGAAATAGATTGTCACTTTATTAGGGAGAAGGTTAAAACGACTTTGTCAAACTAGTACGTGTCTCAACAAAATACTAATTAGCATACATCTTCACTAAAGCAGTTTTGGCATCACAATTTAATTAACTTTCTCATGTCCAAATTAAAAACATATAATTTATATGCTCCAACTTGAGAAAGAATATTAAATCCAAACGTATTTAATAATTAGTGATTAAATTAGTTACAAATAGACTTAATTACAATTACAGTTGTACAATTTTTAAAATTAGTTAGAGCTATCACTACCGCAGAGGCAGAGAGTAGCGGCAGGGGGTTGGCGGCTGTGACCATAATCGCCGCTAATCAAGAAGGATCCTGGCAGAGATGTGTGGCGATCAGGTAAAAGCCACAAAACTCCCCTGGATAGCGGCTGGGTAGTGAACACTGCTGCTAAATTAGGAAGTATATCTTCAGGCTTCCTCGTTTCACAGTATCTTCCTGGTGCGAACAAAGCGGGAGAAAAGGCGCCAAGCAAAACCATCCCACCCGGCGACTTCTTCAATAAACGCCACTAGGTGAGTTTCAAATCAGTGTTTTAATTCCACTTTAATCTTACAACTCAAAATTACTTCCTCCCAATTCTACAGAAACCCGCGAGTTGAGTTTGGTAGCGCGCCAACCAAGAGCGGGAGCACAGCCGAGAAATATCAAGGAAGAACCCACCCAGGTGAGGATTTTATCATGATTCGACTTGTCAATTCCCCCTTTTCATGTTACAACCATTAATCGAGAACTCTAATTGAGAACCCCAATTTTGCAGAAACCCCCAATTTTTCAAGCTTTCCCCTATCATCCACAATTCCTGAAGCTCATACTCTCCCCTGTCGAGTTGCGCAGCTGCCTTCGCGACCAGTCCGCTGGCACTGGTTAGTCCTGACACTATGATCTTTTCTTATTGATTTCATTGTTGGTTAGAATTTTGTAAAAATATTTATCTATATCTATTTTTAACTGGGGTTAATTGCCGCTGTTCATAGACTGGAATTTGAAGGTACCCCTTTTTTTGATTTAATGGGTGCTCTGTATTGAAAGTGATAGTTAGAGTAGAAAGCTTTAACAAAGGCTCGTTATCAATGTTAGAGGGTTGAGTTTCTTTGGTTTGCATCTCTCTTGCATCTACTTCCTGTTTTTTTAATTACCCAAGAATGTGTTTCTTTGGTTTGCATCTCCCTTGCACAGGAGAAATTGAGAAACTTTGCACGCACTAATCTAAATATTTTGTTTGTTGATAAATTTTTCCTGTAAAGTACAGGACATTGGTAACTGCTGTTTCATAGCTGTGGTGTGTTCTTTGCCACTTCCCATTGGTTCAGCTCTGTTATCATTTTCTCATGTTTTTTACGACAAAAGCTTGATATTTATCATCTGTGTATTGTTTATAATAGTATTCTGAGTCAGGTTGGTTGTTGGTGTGTTGGGGTGTGTGTTTGTACAGTTGGGCTTGTTGGTTTTGGCTTAGTTTCCTTTATCTTCATTATGATTCTTCTATTCTTGTCTCCCAAATCTGTCATTTTTCTGCCTATTTGAGTGTTTTAAAAAAAGTAACTTTTATCTTTATTTTCATTCTATTTTTTACTTCTTTGTTTTACAACACTTAGGTTGTACATTGTATCCTCTTTCAATTTCATACTTTTTTATTTAAATGCTTTGCTTCCTTTTGATGTTTTGGTGATATACTGCATATAGATCTGGGATTTTAGATTTCATATTCAGATATGGGGTGCTTAAAGTTTGTGTCTTTCTCCTATTCTTCAAACGAGCTAGTTTTTCACTTTTCACATGTGTAGAGAGTAATGGCTAAAACTTAAAAGGGACCATTGCCACTTCATTGAGCTTTACTTAAGTTCTAATATTCTCAAGGGAAAAAAATAAAATAAAATAATAAAATAAAAAGAGGACACTTTACTCCTGAACATTAATGAGTTTGGAATTATGGTTGTCAGCAATTCTGTACATCATAGCACACCCAATCATTTCTAGTTATAATATGCTTTTGTTGACCGCATCATGAGCTTAGAAGATTACATTAAGTGGGATGCTAATGTAGCTGTCATTGTAGTTTATTGATGGTGCATGGAGGGCTCAAGTGCTCCTTGGTGCTATGGAGTAAAAGGGAGGAAATGTCATTAAAGAAAATTTTGAAAAAAGGTGGAAGATAGTTTTCCGTTAATGATAGTTTACTTATTATGTTGGTGCAAGGTTTTATTATGTTTAGTGTGTTCCATTTATTTCTATTTTGTTTGGTGGTAGTGGAGTTAGTTTACATGGAGTTTCTTCGAAGGGATTATATGTAGGTTTATTTGTTTGTTGGGTTTTTTATTTTCTGTTGAATACCATTGTCATTTGCTGCAAAGTGCAAACAAATCCGTCTCTTTCATTCTTATAAATCAAAATCCTTATTGGCTTTATTTCTTTCTCATATTACTATTGCCTCCCTATCGACTTTGATTCTTATAAACCAAATTGCATTGCATGTGAAAAAGACACTACTTTTTGTTCATACTATACTTACTGTGACACTGGACTAATTGGTCATGATTCTCTTGATGTCATTCATGCTACTCTAGTGCTGAACTGCTATTTGATTTTTTCAGACCCTTTTCTTATGTGTCACTCTTCCTGAGCTGCTCGTGTTGTTATTATTTTTTATGTTCTTTTTCGTTGAACCAATTATTTGTACCTCTATGGTAGACGACAAGATAGAGAAACTATAATCAAATATTTTGCATAATCATACCTACGAAATTTATGTCTACAATTTCAAGATTCTATTCTCTATCCATTATGACTGTTTAGTTATATTTTTTTCATTAATTTTTAAATCTAACTTTCAGTCCTATTTTCTTTTTCTTTTTTTGAGGAAGCTTTTATTTTCTTTTCACTTTTTGGACTTGGAACCAGCAACTCTTTCACCCAGTAATTATTTAGAAAGCACGGAATTTTGCAATGAGTAAGCCTCCTCCTCAATACCTTTTGTGTGCTACATGTTACCTGGGATGCAAGTAACTTTTATTTCTGTTTCTGTTTTGAGTTATTCCGTCGCTCTCTACATGGTTTTGCTTGTAATATATTGTCAAGTTTATTACGTATGGCACTTTTCCATCTCATAATTGTGATAAACTGTTATTGGTTCTCTTGACACACTCCCCATTTTTTCCTTTATTTTATTACAAGTTCTATGTATTTTTTTACTATTTTTTTATTTGTTTCTGCTATTTCATTCATTTAGACATTGATAAGAGCTGGATTACAAAGCCTAGAGGGAGTGCAGAATATAGGGATGGTCTGAATAGATTCCTTGACTTCGCATTTGTCAATGCATCATCCGATGGGATGATACATTGTCCATGCCCGTTGTGTGGGTTCCGGTGTTACCAAACTAGAGAGGACACGTACGATCACCTTCTGATGAAACCCTTTCCCCCTAACTATACCTTTTGGTTACATCACGGTGAGAGGATCGTAGATGAGAGATCCAGCGCTAGGGAAGAACTAGAACCTAATGTAAATTTAGGAGATCAAATGCGAGACATGGTCCACGACGCATTCAACTTCCCGGGACTGCAGAGTGATAATGAAGACTCGATGAATGGGGATGTTAGAGACGTTGCGGAGGGGTTGCCGTACTTATCTGATGAACCTAGCTGCGGGGCTCGTGCCTTTCATGACTTGCTTGAGGACGGCGAGCAGGGATTATATCCGGGATGCTCAAGATTCTCGAAGCTGTCTTTCTTGGTTAGGCTGTACCATATAAAGTGCATATGCGGAGTGAGCGACAATGCTTTCGGATTGATTCTAGAGCTACTGGGGGATGCCTTTGAGCATGCAAGGATTCCGAAGACCTTGCACGATGCCAAAAGGATCATAAGGAAGCTCGGCATTGGGTACAAGAAGATAGATGCATGTCCAAATGACTGCATGCTATACCAGGGTACAGACCAAGACTTGTCTAGATGCAAACGGTGTGAGGCATCCAAGTGGAAGCAAAAGACCAGGAAGAATTCTTTAGTCAGAATCAACGCCGTTGTCAAGAAGAATGGAAAACCTCTACCGGCAAAGATTCTCCATTACTTTCCTCTGATTCCACAGTTGCAGCGATTATTCATGTCCAGCAAGACATCCGTTGACATGTTGTAGCACAATAGAGGAACCAACTCTGACGGTTCCTTGAGGCATCCCAGGGATGGCGAGGGTTGGAAAGCATTTGACAGGAGATATACTGACTTTTCTGGCGATCCGCGCAATGTTCGCTTAGCCCTGGCTAGTGATGGCTTCAATCCTTATGGAAACCTCAGTTCAAAGTACTCAATATGGCCAGTGATTCTTATTCCGTACAACCTACCCCATGGATTTGCATGAAACAAACTAACTTTATTCTCTCTATGATTATTCCCAGTCCTAAAATGCCTGGCAATGACATAGATGTCTACTTACAGCCCCTGATCGATGAGCTGAAGGAGTTGTGGGCTGGTGTTGATACCTACGACGCCAGTGAGAAGAAAATGTTCAAGATGTGAGCTGCACTGATGTGGACTATCAGTGATTTTCCTGGCTTGGGCAATTATTTGGCTGGAATACTTACGGCGGGAGAGCTTGTCCCACGTGCAATTTGGATGCCGAGACTATGCGACTCAACTTCAGTCAGAAATGGTGTTATATGGGTCATCGTCGCTTCTTGAATCGCGATCACAAATATAGACAGGACCGGAGTAGATTTGATGGCAAGGTAGATGATAGATCCCCACCTACCAAATTGACTGGTAGGGATGTCCTGAGACAATTGAAGGGTGTTCCTGTCTCACAAGGCAAGGTGCAAGCGGTGGGCGGTAAAAGAAGGCGCAGACAGCAGACCGTGGTGCAAGACGAGTCTCCCTGGAAAAAGAGGAGTTTATTCTTTGATTTGCCGTACTGGGAGAACAACGAGTTACGTCACAACCTTGATGTAATGCACATAGAGAAGAATGTATGCGACAACATTATTTTCACCATGTTGAACGAGAGCGGTAAGTCCAAAGACCACCTAAAAGCTCGAAAAGATCTCCAGTTGATGGGCATCCGGCAGGATATATGGCCAGTTGAAGGTGGAAAGTATCCCGATGTAGTCTTTACCATGCAGAATCCAGAGAAGGGTGTCTTTCTTAGGACAATCAAGAATGTGGTCTTTCCAGATGGGTACTCTAGCAACATCTCTCGCTGTGTTGATTTAAAACAGCGCAAGTTATTCGGCTTGAAGAGTCATGACTGCCATATTCTAATGGAACATCTACTGTCAATTACGTCAAAACACGTGTTGCCCACCCCAGTGTCCGCCGTCTTGGCTGAGTTATCAGCCTTTTTCCGAATAATATGCAGTAAATCCATAGATCCTCAACAATTTCCTCTCCTTTAGCATCGTGTAGTCCATACATTGTGCCACATGGAGATGATATTTCCACCTTCTTTCTTCACAGTTATGGTTCATCTAACGGTTCATTTGGTTGAGGAGGTCCGTCTCGGTGGCCCAGTGCATTACCGGTGGATATACCCAATTGAGAGGTATTGATCTACTTAAGCTTTCTCGACCTGTTTATAAATGGATAGCTGTCATCTAGTAATTTGTACGTTATGTTCTCAAAGGTACCTATGTCGTCTCAAGCAGTATGTGCGTAACAGGGCACAACCGGAAGGATCAATTGCAGAGGGCTACTTATCTGAGGAGATTCTCACATTCTGTTCTAGATATCTAGATAATATCGAGACTAGGATCAACCGACCAACGTGCGTTGATGACCGGCCGATTGATGCTCCACCGAGCGAGATTGCCAACATGTTCCCAGTGGTTGGAAAGGCGGTTGGGGCAAGTTCATTTTTTACTCTAACAGCAACCGAAAAGCTTCAAGCACATCGTCATGTACTGGTCAATTGCATTGCTGTAGAGAAATTCTTGGAGTAAGTACAGAGCCTGAGCTATAAAATTATACAGTGAGCCAATTTGGTACTGATAGTACTAAACTTGAACAAACCTTTTGTATGCACAGTGAGTACAAAGCCATCACAAAGAGAAAACTGCGAAGTACAACAAGGTCCAGTCTCACATAGATAGCGTTGTGCACAGAGAATTTGCTAACTAGTTCAGGCATAAGGTAATCTTTAATATCTCAGGATCCTACTACCCTTTGATGCCCTCTTGCCTCTAATGGTTCAATGCCAGGTCCCATTTGGAAGCACCAATCACTCGAACGAGTTGCAGTGGCTCACCTACGGTCCCCTCGCTCAGGCCAAACGCTATCCAACTTACAACGTCAATGGATTTAAATTTAGGACCATGTTGAGGGAGGAAGGGATGAAAACACAGAATAGCGGGGTTTATGTCACTTCAGATACTAGAAGTTATGCAAGTAAACGGGATGCCAATGTTGCTGTCGACGGCGTCTCGTATTACGGGAAATTAGTAGACATCATCGAGCTAAATTACAGTGGTCAATTCAATGTAGTCTTATTCAAGTGTATTTGGGCAGACACTACGTCGGGCAGAGGCATCCGGCAAGACGTTCTGGGCCACACCTATGTCAATTTTGCCAATCCGATTCACACCGATGATCGAGAAGACGATGAGCCGTATATATTGGCATCTGAGGCTCGTCTTGTGTTCTACGTAGAGGATAAGGTGGAGAGCGGATGGAGTGTAGTAGTCCATGTGAAGCCAAGAGATTTGTTTGACATGGGCGCAGATTATGAATATTGTAAGGTCGACCTTAATCCACAGGCCCGTATGACTAGCTTGCCTGAATTTGATGTCGAAGGGCTGCAGTTGACAAGAGACGGCGATTTAGAGGAGTCAACTAGTGAAAGGGTTGAAGATTGTGATGAGGCTGCCGATTCCTAAAAAACTGTTCTCCACCATGCATGTAGCTCATATTCATGGCAGTTCTGGATATATACTACTGTCCTGATTCACCTACGATAGATATTGGATTTTATTTTAGTCATATCATTAGATAATAGGTTGATTATAGTGACTTATTTGAGATTTTTTAAAACTTATCCTCTCATGTAAAGCTTTTTTATTCAACTATGTCTTCACAATGCTATTACCTCTCCAACTAGACTTCTTACAATCACATTTTTATATTGTCCTTGTACATTCTTCCTATTTTTGGTGGACTATCAGGGAAATTGGAGAGCAGAAACTTCTTTCTCATTACCAGAAGCCATTGGTTCGCAGAGAAGATGATAGCTGAGTCTCCATTCTCTTCCTTGGACCACGCAACGTCCTTTGCAAGACAGTTGTGGTTTAAAGAGTCCCGCATACAATCATGGTTGGATTCCTTCTCTGGACAAAGTCACCTCTATCGAGCCATAGATCATGCACCGGGATCAATGATGAGGGTTTGTTTGCTGTTGCCCAATTTATTTTTGTACTCCATTTTCTTATTCGTGGAAAACATATTCATGTGATAATTCTAAAACTTTAGGAAATGCTTCATTGGGACCGAAAGTACCGGGTTAAATTTGGGTTTGAGTTTGTAACAAGTACGGAGACGTGGTTCTCACAGAAGATACTTGACGAGGTGAAGGTAAATATTCACGTATTACCTTGCTATTTATTTAACGTATCACAATTTTACTCACCCTAGTTTAATTAATTGCCAACTTAGATGAAATTCGGTGCTTACATGTGATTTTCTGGTTGACGTTATTGTTGAGATGCACAGAAATTTGCTACTTGTGTAGTTGAAGATAAGCAATGTTAGTTAACTCAAATAAGTATCAAGATATATAGGTGTTGACTTTTGAGAAGTTCATAGTGCAGTATAAAGAGAGTATTGTCTCACGACACAAGTATAACTTTCTATTAATTGCTATCTTTTCTTTCTCCAATATCCTCTCTACTTACTTATTTCTAACATAATATGCATATCAAGTTATTATCTAGCATATCACTTCGTGTACTTGTGAATGGATAAAAAGGAAAATGGGTATAATGTAATACTATCAAGTAAATCCACCTAGCTGTATATTGTATTAAGCAGAATGCAACTCCTCAAACCTGCAATGACTGGGTATCAAAAACTTTAAACCCATTATGGTCCTAGTTTAGTACACTCTTATCAAATATTACTTATGTATTTCAATAGGATCTAGTGCTGCAATTATAACTGGGCATGATTTGATTCACTAGAAAAACCACACCACTCCACATACTTATGTAGCCCGCAACAATGCAGGAGTCGCTTATATCTTGTATCAATTTGAGACCTAAATCTGTGTGCATGAGGCATATTCTTTTATCTGACTTGAGCAGAAAGAGCACTCCAAAAGATTCATTCTGTTTCTGGTGTTACTGGTGTTCTCTTTCTTTGATGTCATAGTCTTCTTGCTATCTAATATGTTTGCTATCTCAAGAAATAAAATGTAATGATTCTACTGCTGAGTCACCTGATTTTTTATGTTTTAGGTTTGGAATCATTTGAATGATTTTACATTGTCCCAGGTTTTTACAAACAGTATTTCCACATTATTTTTGTGATGTGTTGTGCAGGCACGATATAAAAATACTCTTGTTAATGAACTAGATATTGCAGCACAAGAGGAATTCAAACTCATAGAACACGGACTTGAACGTCTATGGGAACGTAAGAAAGACAACTTTACTTGTTGTTGATGTAATATGATTATGTTCATACACTAATTCTTGAAATTCTGCGCCTATTTTGTGCTATGATGTACCTCTCAGGGTTATCTCGATCCCAGATTCAGGAGGCATCCGAAGCTGCTGGAGAGGTGGTTCTGGATTCAGTGGAGAAAGAGGACGTTGTCCCCTCCGGTGGCTCTGAAGAGGCTGATTCTGCTGGACAAAATGCTTCGATGCTGTCGTATGACCTCAATAAAACGCCGGAAGAGAATGATTATCCTTATAGTGGAATGTCTCCTGATAAGAAAAATGCCTGCCACCTAGCTATGTGGGCGACTAGATACTTGAACCCTTGATGATATTGCAATAGTTTAATTGAAGAATTAGGATTCAAATTTATAGGATGCCCAAGACTTGTTTTTTGAAGATGTCGTGACTTTATAATTCTTCAGATTGTTATTAGGGATCGTTAGTATGCTGCATTGAAGGTCCTTGGTCTACTGCTTTACGTATTTCTGCACTTTATTGAAAGACTATCGCAAGATTCTGATTATTAAAAAATTTTTGGCACAATGATGAGCGAAATAGTTTGCTATGATATTTTTCGAACAAACTAACAAATAAAAATCTATCTATTTTTTTTTTAGTTTCTTTTGGCGTCTGAAAAAAGTACCTAGAAATATGCTAGTAATTATTATTATTATTGTTATTAATAATAATATTATTATTATTATTATTATTATTATTATTATTATTATTATTATTATTATTATTATTATTATTATTATTATTATTATTGATAGTTATAATTATTTTAATAATTACTCACCTTATTATTATTATATTCACGTCTTTCTTATTTTATTAATTATTATTATTATTTAATATTGGTATTTTATTATTATTATTATTATTATTATTATTATTATTATTATTATTATTATTATTATTATTATACCTTTTTTGGCCTCATATTTTTCATTTTTCAACTTAATATTCACAATTTTTAACACAAATACATTTCTATCACATATTAGGTATGACCTTCTATCTGTTTATATTATTTTTCATAAGCTACTTTAAAAAAATAAAACTTTACCAAACCAAGTCTATTCTTATCACAACTTAATATGCTTATTGTTATTATTGTTATTTTACCCTATTATTATTATTATTATTATTATTATTATTATTATTATTATTATTAGTGTTATAAAATGTTAAAATGAAAACATAGATTGCTAATCTTAAAGGAATCAATAGCTAGTGAGGGCTAAATTTAAATGTTAAATTTAAAGTTAATTGAAAAACAAAAATGAAAAAAGTTGTTGATAAAATGTAACATTTTATATTATAATTATTATTATGTTTAACCCACATACTGTATTATTATTACTATTATTGTTATTATGTTAAAATTTAAAATATCAGCAGCAAATTTACGTTGTGCAATATTTTTTGGTTTTAAGATTTCTCAAATTATATTCCTCTCGATTATGTTGTGTTTTTTTGGCAAAATATTTTCATGGTTCAAATTATTATTATTAGAATTAATATTATTAATTCCCTCTAACAATCAAAATTAGGGATTTCGTTTAATATCAAATATTTTAAATACCCGCCAAATTTGATTACTCCTCATATGAAATACTCATCGTCTGTAACCCACCCTTTCTTCTCAATCCTAATACACCCCAACCCTACCTCACAACACTTAGCCCTGAATACAGTGAACGAAGCCCCACCCTCAAAGAGGAGCTCTCAACTCTCGCGCTCTAGCACCTCATTGTCTTTGACTGCGTAGTTAGGTCGTCCTCTTTGCTGTTAGCTCGTCCGTTCGAGCCAGCTGTTACATCGTCCTCTCACTGCTGTGGTAATCATCAGTTCTCTATCAATTTATGATGGTATAATGTTTCTTTGATTGGACGTTCTTACTGCATATGAAGGTTGTGCATGTTTCGATAATGGTACGATTCTGGTTTTCCTAATTACTCATGTCTCATCTTTTGATGAAATCCCACTTCATTATTTGAATCTAGGTCAGTGATTATAGCCCAATAGGTGGTATTTACTTAGATGGTTAGAGATTTGAGTGTATTGCTAGTTTAGATTTGAAAAGAAAGTTCTTCTATGATCAATGAAGTGTGGAACTATATGTTTGTGCTGTGGTTTGGTTCTCTGAGAATCAATCAATAATCATCACACTACTCAATAGAAACCAGTAAATATGGTTAGTACACCAATTAGTGTGGTATAAAATTGGGCTAATTAATTTTTTTACTGTGCAGCTCCCAGGACTGTGGCAAAGTCCAGGAGCAGGATTTAGGTAGTAATTAGACTGCTGTGAAGAATGAATGTTATGTATAATTTATATGTCCAACTTTTAATCCAAATCACTACTACTTGTAGTATATAAGGACCTTAAATATAGATGTATATCCAGCTCACTCTTTATAAGTTATTGTATTAGTTTTGATGTTGTCTCTTAAGATTGGACACTAATCAAAATTAGTTCAACAGCATTAATTCCTTAATTATTGATGTGAGTATATATCTTGTTGGCTGGGACCATAATCTAAATACACAACATTGTGCAAGAAAAGCTTGAATACCTGATCAGAATAAACATATAACTTTTATTTGGTGCACTGCTAAAACAAAACATTATCTGATCACTTTGCTTCATTATTGAATCGATTTAACTTTGAGATTTGAGACTTGTGTGGTATAAATGACTGAATTTTCTGATTATGATGGTTAATCGAGCTTCAGCTGTCATCTTCACTTTGTTTATTACTGTCATGAACCAAGTGTTCCACCTGATTACTTAGTAATGTTCTAAATTATGATTAACTAACACCTTATAACGCTTACCTTGAAGGTTACTATTCAATTAGTATGTAATTTTTTTATAGGAGCCTGTTTGTGAGGATTATTTGAATGTGTGTTTACGAAGGGCATTCTTCCAAGCCCACTTGGTTATCCTGTTAACTAATTCATGTGTTATGGACCATGACTATATTTATTATTTTTTGGGTGCTTGTTGGCGTCAGGAGTTTACGATGGCTCAGAAAGGTCGATTCACGAAAAAATCAAAATTGGGACCAGGATCTCACCAACCTCAAACGGGAGCGAATGCGACTTTGGACTCCCACCATGATGGCTCTCAAATTCTTCCAACCAATGGCGAAAGTGTTCCCGCTAGTGGTGATAGTGTCCGCGCTACTTCACGCCTTTTTCGTCCCCCGCAAAGTGAACCAAGACCTGCTCCACAAACGAGCACAAATAGTACCCAAAACTCACTGACAGGCCATCTGAACTTGGACGCTAATGCTAATGAGGTACCTCTTGTTAAAGAAGAAGTTGACGAGCTCCATGATGCTCCTGTGGTTCAGAGTCGCAGAGGACGCAAGACTACATAGTTTTGGACTGTTAAGATCATAGGTATCTTTCCAAATTATTTTTCTTCCATCAACATCATTTAAGCTCCACCCATTATTAATTTACACAATACTGAAATTCGTTCATCCCAAATGCTTTCAGTTGCAAAACAGGTCAATGACATTTGACCTTCTCCATTTGTTTGCAAAGTGGTTTTTTAATTTCTTGTATCATAATCTTTAATTGGATAAAATGTATTCTGTGGCCTGTCAAAATAATTATAAAAGATTCTGATTTATTATATTAATTTTACTTTTGCCTACATTTCAAATAAAGCGGTAAATTTGTTCTTATTATATTAATTTTTTTTTAAATTTGTTTCAAGTGTTGCAAATCTACACCAATTTATGCATGTTATATGTTGAATTGATCCATCGTAATTCTTGTGTTAGGTTTATACTAAGGTAGTATTTTAATATTATTATGTTATATATAAATTTTCTCGCATGATATCCACAACACAAATGTTATATTTGGCTTATAGATTCTGACGGCACAATCAAGCCGGCAAAACTAAGCGTGGGGATGCTATGGCACGGCCTAACGGTAGGAAGATCGTGCTCATGTTTAACAACGCAAAGCAAGCAATTGGAGACGAAGCTGGACTGTTGAGTGGCGTGCTTGGTCTGCTGGGATCTGATTATAGAAAATTTCCCATCTGTAGGAAAAGTTGGCATCAGATTACCACTAAAGACAAGGTTTATAACGAATGTGTCAAGGTAAAAGTTTATATCCCGGGTAAATTAAATTTGCTTATTTTTACAATTATTGACAACTTGTATTATCTGTGTAGCGAATTTTCCACTTTGATGAAGACAGCGAAGGAACTATTAAGAAAAATATTTTGAAAAGTATGGGGAAGGCTTGGAAGGAAACAAGGCTGAGGTTGTATGACTGTTTTTATGAGCCAACATTCACTACTGATTAAAATCTTGAGAATCGACCGTCGGGAATTGATCGAGAGCATTGGAGATGGTTCCTTGACTATCGCGTCGAACCTGAGACGAAGGTAATATACTGTATCGTTGTTACACAAGAATACCAATTATGCTGCATTGAGTCCTTTTCTATTAGATTCTAATTGCCCTTTGTCTCTGATGGACCAATAGAAGAAGTGCAGAAAAAACGCGGAGAATCGATCAAAACAACAATATACCCACACTGGCAGTTCGAAAAGCTTCGCACGGCGGATGGAAGAGGAGGTAATTTACTTGTTTTATTTAGTTATGCTAGTATCTCTGTGACTAAATTTTCATTGATTTTGTGGAAAATTTTAATGCAAAAACTTTGTTGTTACAGTCGGAAGAACAATGAAGGATAGTCGGTAGAGGAGAGTTATGGATCAAAGTCCACAAAAAGAAGGATGGCTCATATATGAATGATGAAGCAAGAGTAATTGGTGTAAGTAGTACTTGTTAATTGATAAAGGTTAACACAAGTCAGTTTAGGAGAATTACCCCTTTTGTGGTTTTGGTTGATAGTACATATCTTTCCATGTTACTATGATATTGCATGCTCCAAGCTTAAAAAATGATGCACCATGCATTGCATATATAGAGTTTATGTGTAATATTAACTTTTTATGCTGCTATATTTGTGTGTTTTTTATCGTGATGTAAGTGATACAGTTAATTGAGGAGATTACTAATTTGTGTATGTAGGAAAGAATTGAGAAAATTGAGTAACAGGATGAGTCCATTGCTCAGGTTTTCGGAAAAGAAAAACCGGGTAGAGTACGTGGTGTGGGTTTTGGACCGACTCCTAGTCAACTCTTCGGTCCGAATTCACATGCGCCTGGCAACGGAGTCCAACTAAAGGAGACCCAGAGGAGGCTGCTTGAACTGCAGGCAGAGCTGGAAGGCGAGAAGTTGAAGAGGAAGGCGATGGAGGACGAGGCAGCAGCAGAGAAGAAATAGATGAAAGTAATGGAGGACGAGGCAGCAGCAGAGAAAAAAAAGATGAAAGCGATGGAGAGTGCTCTGATTTATCTGTTTCAAAGGCAGTGAGTGGAGCTACCACCAGACATCGTTGCAGGGATGAGTTTCATGGAATGATAGAGTGAAAATAGAATATTAGGATTGGAGTTATTTTGCATTGAAGTAAACATTTTATTGAACTAGACTGAGCAACTCTACAAAAGAGATTTATTTACTTCGTATTTTGATGGATATATTAATTTGTTTTGCTTATATTTTAATTTTGTTTTTGCTTCAAGTTTAGATTCTATTTTTGTTGAAAATTTTCACTCTGATAATAATGAAAAATAAAAAATAGTTAAAAAGAATAATTCAATAATATTTTAAATAAATTACGCGTGTTTTATTTGAAAAACGAAAATTTCTTTTTTTCATTTTTATTAAATTAGCGGCGGTTAACCGCCGCTGTTTGGGTTCAGAGATAACAAAAACCGTTACATCTGGCGGCGGTTGCAAACCACCGGTAACTTTTAACATAAACTGATGTCCCATTTGGCGGCAGTTTAAAACCGCCGCTAAACTTGTGGAAACTTGGACTCATCATGCCAACTTGCAGCGGTTTGAAAACCGCCGGTAAATATGAAGGAAACCGTGAAGGACTCATTTGGCGGCGGTTTTCAATTTTGTGCCGCAAAATTTTGATTTAGCGACGGCTATACCAACGGTTTATGAAAACCGCCGCCAAACCCAATCCCAATCCCGGCGCCCATATCCATGGTGTTTCTATAAATCGCCAGCATTTGATTTTGCGGCGATTTAAAACCGCCGCTAATAAAAAAACCGCCGCCAATTCGTCTTTACCTTGTAGTGTATAAATCCTCTTGTATATAAACCAACATACACATCTTCATTCTTAGTTTTGCATCATTCAATTTTCCACCAAAGTCTCTGATCTAACATTCCTTACCAAAACAAACAACTAATAATAATAATAATAATAATAATAGTGTATGATTAATTTGTCTTCTGGTTTATATTGCTTAATTATTAAAAAAATGAAGAATATAATAGAAGGTTGCGGATACGTCATTATCAACTAGAAACGAATCACCATTATTTTTTTTTTTTGGTGACTACGAATCACCATTATTTAACACACACACAATATATATTAAAAATATTGTTTTATATATATGATGTGTTAGGAAGCACCGACTTTTAAAATGCAGACATATGCAAAATTAACATTTTCTTATTAGAAACTCAACAACGTAATAAGTAACCCTAATTCTTTGCTTTCGTAAATCTCAATTATTTAACTTGTCCTATTATATGTAAGGAATTGGACTTAATAACACTATGCTTTGTTCATTCATGTTTAAGAAAATAGAATATTATGATCGAAAAGAGTAGTTTGACAACAGTAAAATTCAACTCAATTATATATATTCATATGACTCTTATATATATATATATAATTACAATATTATATCTTTAAGAGCTCTTCAGGGAACCACATGTTATGGGGCTGCTTTGTCAACAGTGAGTATGTAATAGGAATAGGATAAGAGTAAACATATATAGTTGGAGATCTTGTCTTTTACCAATCAAAATCAAGCAAATGTTTTTAACTTTTTACATATATATTATTTTAGAAATAAACAACCAAAGTAGTTTAGTAAATTACCTAAGAACGAAATAACATAGAGACAATAAATTCATATATATGTACGTAGCTGTTAATAATATAATACTTTATCATATATAATATAGGTTGATTGAAAAGTTAATAAATTCATATATATGTATCGTAGCGGTTAATAATAATGTTGGGTTATTTATACAAAGAGAAAGTATAAGACCAACTCATCCGCCAGCTAATTTAAATAATTTATTTAAAAATTAACTTTCAAATATTTTAAAAATCAGATTTTGAATAATTAGAATTGAATAACGTAACTTCTTCTAAACACATACAAAGAACTTAATAGTGTAACTGCTGCATCAACTAGCCGTCGCATCTCTGCTTCCACAATGCGCCACGTCGTCATTACTGGAGGGAGTTTTTGTACGAATTGCGCGTGCATTCCTTCACGTCACCGTTTCATACTATAAAAGAAACATCTAATAAATAAAAAAAGAAAAATCCAATAAATCAATAAAAAAAGAAGAATGCTAGGGGGCCAGCAATTTTTGTGATTTGTAGCCATCAAATAGTTATTAATGATGGTTTTAATGGTATGAGATTAGTATGAGATTTTATCCAATGGCTCACTTTTCTTTGCTGGTTACATGCTAGCCAGAATTTAACAAAGTTGCTGGCTCCCTAGACTTTTCCTAAAAAAAAATATCTGATGGCTTCTAAAAGATCCACTCATACCAAAATAAAAACATCCAATACGTTAATAAAAAATTAAACATCCGATAAATTAAAAAAGAAACATCCGATGGCTTCCAAAAGAAACCTCCACTAACCTTTGGAATGGCGACACGGATGAGACACGGCTTGACGGCGTGACAGAGGTTATGGAGGAGGCACGACGCGACGGAGGAGGAGACGTGAGTACGTTACGACAGGGCGTGATGGCGGAAATGAATGAGACGCGGCGCGGCACGATGGAGGAGATGGATGAGGCGGCGCGACATTGCAGGTTGCGATAGATGAGGAGTCCGCGCTACATAGTGGAAGAGGCGTACGGCTCGGCCTGACTTTCATGTGCTGTTTTTTCGTTGACGACGTCGCTGTGATGAACGGCGTGCTTGCAGCAGATGAAAGATAGTGCGAGAGCTCTTCCACGGCAACAATGGAGGAAGCGGCAGCAACGCTAATGTGTCTTGTTGACGGCAAGAGAGACGGCGTGATAGGAGATGAGGAGTGAAGCAGCTACGATGTTTTTTGTTTTTACTTCAGTATGAATTAGAAAAAAGTGAAACTAAAGTAAAAATGAGTAAATAGAATGAGATGTTTTTTTTTAATAGACTTTAGAGTAAGTCTAATAAAAATTGGTTAAAATTGACTGCACCCCTTATTAATTACAGTGGAGTTGTTATATAAATTGTGAAAGCAAAGCATTACAAAACTTTAAACGACCAAGGTAATATATTACCAAAAAAAAAAAGTTTCATATAAAGCAATAGACTTTATTGAGTTTTGTAAGGTAAGATATATATATATATATACACTAAAATTTGTATTGAGAAATTGCTTTAGACACTTGATTACAAAAAATTTATTCGTTTTAGCATCTTACTTAAAAAAATTTGTTGCAGTCAAGTTATACAAGGACTTACATATATTAGTTTAACACAGAAAATATTCAATAAAAACATAATAAAATATTTTACTGATGATAACTACACTTTAATAATAATAATAATAATAAAATCTTATCTCACTGAATAAAATTAATTACATGCACCAAACAATGATATTATGTAATGATGTCATGTAGTTATTATATCTGCAATAAGGTCCTTTACTCTTAAATCTCTCTTAATCACCTTATTAAAAATCCTTCTATATTTTTTTTTCCGTTTTCTTAACACTAACCTATCCATTATTAATTTTTTTTATTGAATATTATGTTGATCTTCTTTTCATATATTCAAATTATTTAAAATTAGATTTTATCATTTTTTTTTTATTTCCTACGGTATCTCCCAACCCGGCAGGTCAAGGACTAATTCGTTGCGGTACTGAGCTCCATTTAAGGGTTTGCCGCCAATGGGTTGCTGCATGCACAAGACGGGATTCGAATCCCCGACACTTGCTTAAGCGGACTAGTGAGCGGATTTTATCATATTTTTTTAACAATATATAAAGGTGTTACTCTTACTTTCGACCTCTTTTATAGCCTTATTTCTTTTGCTCTCCATCTTGATATAGTTATTTATCCATCTAACCAACTCCATTTCAGTTACACTAATAATCTTATATTCGTGTTCATCTTTTGTGGTCTAATGTTTCATTCCATACAGTATAATTGGTACAATAACCAATAAAACCTCCATTTTGACCAATACACCTGAATCATATGGTTTACATTATTAATACTTCTCTATTGTATTGAATAATACAACCAAATTATTTAAATATCTTTCTCTGTAATAGTATAATATTTTATCCTTTTTTATATTAAAGTTTTCTCTCCCTGTACTGAACTTATACACCATATATACTTTATTTGTCTTAATACAACTTATGTATAAATCACGTACTTTCAAAGATATCTGCATATTCAATTTCCAATTTAAATAAATTTTCTTCTATTCGTTCTCCCATAAAAACAATGTCATTGACAAAAAAATGCACTATAGCTATATTTATTAAGCACCACCAAAATTAATATGAAAAAGGAATTAAAAATAACTTCTTGTAATCTCGCACCAATTAAAAATTCCTCTCTTAGATCATATTGGATTCTCATACTAATTATAATGTCATTGTACATATCTTTAATTGAAAAAACACATGCAATTTTTATTCTCTATTCTCCAAAACTTTTCATATATAACACATTTTTTATTGATATTATATCATATGCCTTTTTTCAAGTAAATAAATAAAGACTATAGGTAAATTCATTTTTAATTTGTGCTATAGTACTTCTTTTATCATTCTCCTTATCAAATATATATATGACCTCCATAATAGATCTACTCAATATACATAAAACAAAATTGATTCTCCAAACTTAAATCTTCTCTCAAACTCTTCTCTATCATCCTCTTTCACAACTTTATGGTATGATTCATCATGAACTTAGTATCTCCATAGTTTCATTGCTACAATTTTATATATTCTTTGTTAGAAAGATAAGAAAGAGTAATAATAGAAAAAAAAATTGTATATATTCAAGTTATGTGAAATGATATAATATACATGAATAGTTATGAATAGTTATAAGTGTTAAAAAATCAAAACAATAAAAATATAATATTTTATAATAAATATCTAGATATACTACATAATTCTAATAAATACTAATTTATCTTAATATATTCTACAACTCTTATTTTTTAACAAAAGAACTTAGGTCTCTTTCTTCGTATCAAAATTTCAAATTGGTCGACCATCAAAGGCATTTACCTCCTATAATGTTGGACTGATGGATCGAGTGCATGTGTAGTTCAAATAATGAAAGAATATGCATCAACATTGAATAAATGAGATGTTTAATAAGTATGAATAAGTATCAACATTGGAGCTCAAATTTTATGGGTTTATCCTGATCGGGATAGATCCATAAACAAATATATTATATGAACAATGAATAAATAAATAAATAAGATGTTATGAATGAGAGGTAGAGCACTTGTTCCATTGTGGCATGGCATGAAACGCTGCATAGTGGGGCAACTACATTATATACAATAATTGAAAGCTTTCGCATCAAACCAACCTTAGCTTACATATATAGAGACAACATCATATGGCTATAGTGTTATTCATATATTCCTTCGATCTTCCACCTTTTTTATATTTTCCTCTTTTTGTATTACATGGTTATTATTATTATTATTAAAATTCTAACTTGATGAATTCATACAAAAAGAAAAATTAAATTATTGAATCATGGTTTGGCCATAGATGTTGAGAGGGGGCCACTACATATATACACATAGCCACACACATTGCCTCTATTTTAATGATACGGTGATGGTAGAAAAGAAGAAGAAATGAAAGGGGATTTAATTATGTGGTAGTGTATAAGTAACATGGTGTAATTTTGTTAGTTTGATTTTTAGTGTAAAGATATTATAATATGATTGAGATGATTTAGTGTTGATGATAAAGTGATGGTAAAAATTAGGAAGAAGAAGAAGACAAAAATTGATTAATAATTGACTAACGATTTAAAGACAAAAATTAGGTTAAGGATCGGACTAGCGTAATTAACGCTAGAAAATTTAGAAAATAATTTAATTAAATAAATTTTAAAGACCAATTTAATTAATAATTAATAATATAAAATATTAATTAATAACATATATAATATCTAATATGTCTTAGTCATTAGATATTTTATGAAAATTTGTTTTCTTTCGCTAATATCGATTATTGGGATTAGGGTTTATTAGAGGGTATGGGTGCTTCAAACGTTTTTAGCCATTAACCTACGTATACGATGATGTTACATTAAACTACTGGATCCCCAAAATTATTTGGTCTAGCGATTCGAGCCCAATGATTATATGTCATGTAAATTTTATGATGATTCAATCGAAATAAAATATATATATATATATCATCTTTGGATCAATTTGAGGCATATCTTTGATCCTCCGATCCCCCGAATAGACAACTTTCATAAATCAAATGTGATGTTCACCACACCACCATATCCGTTGGATTGAAAGTTGATCAAGATCAACTCTTGAAATAAAGGGTCAAGATTGATTGGACTATGGTTCACATGTAGCTTTCTTGTACGAAACCAACATTATTAAAATGTGTTAATAGTCAAATTAATACTTAAAAGATAAGACATTTTTACAATTTATTCTTAAAAAATTTTTATAATTAAATTAATCCTTCAAAAATTACGAATTAATTATATCTGTGTTTCAATTATTTCATTCATAATTTTCGTCAATAATTAATGATATGAAATATTAACTAATAGTATACATGACACATAACATGTTTAATTGAACATTGACTAAATATATTTACAAAAATCTATCAATTTAGTCATTAAATTATATTGGGAATATAATTTTTGTAATTAAAAAAATGACTAAATATAATTAATTTTTAATTTTTAAAAAAATTAATTTAATTAAAAGAATTTAAAAAATATCTCATTTTCTAGAGATCAATTTGAATATTAAACGTAATGTTGATTCATCACTCATCTGCAAATTTTCTTTTCTATCCCTGTGAAGTATTGCTCATGATTGATTATATATATAAAATTTTTTATATAATTATTTAGTCATATTTATATATTTAAATATTTTTAAATAATAAATAAAAAAATTAATTATAAAAACGTTATAATATATAATTAATTATTTATATAAATTTTTTATGTGGATCAAAATGTTGCTTACTTTTTCTAATTAAGAAACTTGAAAAAAACAAATTACTACTATGGGATGATTATGAAGATTGAAGAGGTACACACGTAACTGCCACGTCACGTGAATAAAACCAAGATCATCCAAATCTGGATCTACAAAAATACTAAGCAAAAGGGTCAGAAATTTCAAATAATAAATTTGTTTTTAACAGTTTCTTATTATATGGCAATTACAAAGCCACGGTTACACTAATAAAAACTATTTTCTTACATAAAGAAATTGCACAATTAGTGAAGAGCTAACACTTGTTAGTTTTAATATTAGAGAAATAATGATATTTTTTTAATGTCATTAAGATTTGGTATATTTTACTATAATGTGAGTCAGATATCAATAAATTAGATGGTTAAAATTTAAAATACATAAATTTGATTCTTATATTTTTATATTTTTATCCAATTTAAAATACATAATTTAAAATACATAAATTTTACTATAATGTCATTAAGATTTGGTATTTTATATTTTTATCTCTAATAAGTAACATCGGCTTTTGTAAATGCTTTCGAGAGCTAAATCAACTTATATTGCAATAATAAAAAATTGTATGTTACATGCCAACTTTGACCTTTAAACCCATTTTTTCTTTTTCTTTTTTCTTTTTATTTCGAGTTTTTCGTTTTATGATGTCCCCCATGAAACTTCCTTGTAAATCCAACGTGGAAATAAAGTGCATGAATAAAAAAAAGTGGGGATAAAATTAAATTATAGAATATGCCTTTCTGGCACAGCTCCTTTCATTTTGTTTGCCCGAGTGTTTTCTCTTCCTTTTAGTAAAGAAATCTTAGGTAATTAGTCTAATATTGAATCCATCAATTTCTAATTAATTTATCCTTCCATCGAAAAAGTATTAACATTTCTTGTTTGACAAAACCCCAAGTCATATGAGTGGACAAGATAGGGATAAACACTATTCTATGATATGAAAATCTCTTTTTCATACATATAAAAATAAAATTCGTTATTACAGATTTGCAGCGGAGCATGAATTATTGTGACAAAAAATTATATATATATATATTAACAAAGGACAATAATCAATCATTCTGAATCTCATAGCCATATACATGCATTTAGAAAATAACAAAAAAGAAAAAATCACATTATTTGTCCCTTTCAAGAACCAGCTGTGTAGTAAAAAAATTGCAAATACAAAAGAAAGAGACCAATTTAATTAGTCTTCAGAAAGAAAAGTAGCCACCACCATTGACCAAAATAAGACACAAAATATATCACCTTCTATTAATTTGTTTTCCAATTTTAATTATCGATACAGTTTTAAATTATGTTTCCAAATAGAGAATTACAATTTTCTTTTTAACTGATCAATCAACAAAAAATTTAAAAATAATTCTGTTTAACAAATTGAATATTGGTTAAAAAATTTGTTGAATACTAATAAAAAAAAGTTAGTTTTAAAAGTTGTATTAAAAGAGGAAAGAATATGTTTGATAAGAATATTGTATCCGAATTTAAATTTAGCGGGGTTCAGGTATATTATTAGAAATTCTAAAGGAGGTTGAATCTCGGGCTGTTCTAAAAGCATTTTTTCTTGATCTATCATCAGGTGTGAATTATTTGTTCCTTAGAGGAGTTGATTTTATCTTGGAATTGCGGTGAGGGATATTATATATGAAATGGATTGCTTTGACATTCTGCCTATCATGCATGATCTTACAGGTGCGTATTCATCTGAAGTAACAGATTTGGTTCACAAGATTCAGGAGCTTTTATCTCGTTATTGGCTTGTTCACATTGAGTGGGTGTCCCGGAAAGCAAATAGAGTTGTGAATTGGATGGCTAGATATAGAGCAAGAGTAATTCTAATAATGTTATTTGGTCTGAGTTTTGTATTGATCTCCAGCAAATCATCCGCTCAGATACAGGATAGTGTTTGCTTTGTTTCTTTACGTGTTTAGATACAAAAAAAAATGAAGAAAAAACACAGCATAATGAAAAAGATGGAAAATTTAATAGTAAACATAGAATTGACAGAAAAAAGATTTTTTTACTATGACCTCTAAAAAATTTGTTTTTAGCAACCTAAGTTACTGGAAGAAATTATTTACTAGACCTTTAAAGAACTTATCTTTGGCAACCTAGATCAAAGGGTGAAAACTGAAAGAACTAACACACAGAATTATCTTAGGTTAGATCCTTCAATTTTGTTCAAGCAACAAGCAAAGCAATCACTCACTTCACTTGATCACACAGTAAAAAACATGCATTAAGCAACTGAAAATTATTATTCATCAAAAAGTTTATCAGAATGAGTCACAAATTCTACAAAAAAAAAATACTGAGTACCGTCGGATTTATCTGCAGATTTATCAAATAAATTCACCGATAACTAGTTTAACAGATTGAATTTGACGGTATAAACGGCACTGGAAAATTTTTACTGGTGGATTATTTCGTTTGACGCTAATTACTGACGAATTTTGTGTCAGATTTTGCAACGAAAATTTTTTACGATAACTTTGACACCATATTGTGTTTTGTGGCATTCAATTATCGTCGGATTATTTTGTCGGTATGCCCTTTTTTTTGCACCATTAGCGTACAATTAGTAGTCAAGTTTAAATTTTTGTTTACAAAATTAGGCACAAATTCAAAATTACCATAAATCAACTAATGATTTTATTAAATATCAATGATTTGAATATAATAAAAAGTCAGAGAAGTAAAATACAATGAAACAGACATAAAATAAATTAAATCCCTAAACTCTACGGATCCCGGTAATCGTCGTTGTCTTCGTCTTCTCCCTGCTGAGGCGGCGAACTAGGTGCTGATGTCGGTGTCCCACCAGCAACGCCGCTGCCTCGAACGCGCATATGCTCATTGTACACCCCCATCTGGTCTCGCAAATGCTCTAGCCGCTTCAGCTTCTCCGTCAGCTCTGACCTGATGGAAATGGTGTCTCCCACGCATGCAAGAAACTCGTTGTACCTCTGCTCAGACTACTGAGCTTGTTGGTGAAGCTCCTGTGTGAGCTTCTGCAACTCCTCCCTCAATTCGACAACTTCCTCGGGAACGACAAGACTGGTGGTAGAGGCAGAGACAGATGAAGCTGCCAATATGGAGGTACAGAGGCTGCTGGCGAAGAACGACCCCAACCTGTAGAGACGATTCTTGTAGGGTTCAGAGGCAATCTCGCGCCAAACTCTATCAGGATCTACGATTGAGGCACCAGAGCCGGGGTCATCCCTACTAGGTTGAGATTGCTAGGTCGTGGCCTCTAATCTCTGCGTGTAGTCCTCCTGTGTAACACACGTTGTGATTAGAATGACAGTTAATTGACTTTAAACCGAATACATTTTCAAACTTAGAATTAATTGAAACTCACATAATGAGTCGCAGACTGCTTATCAGCAAATCTCTCATTGTTGACCTTTAATGTGTGGGTATACTTGAAGGTCTATGTCAATGTTTTCTCATGCTCCAACGACTTAGACTACACATATTAAAACCAACTAATAAAATAAATCAAGTAACAATTAATTTAAGTAATAATTAACAAAGATTAGCAAACTACATACCAGCTTGCTCTTCATCTTCATGAAAGTCGCCAACCCACCGGTATACTTCGACGACCTCGACAAAGTCCTGCTAGTTCTGTTCGTCAGACGGTGACGCTTGAACCCCTCATCAGTACTAAAATGGACGTCTAATTCCTTCTTAATATCTGAATGGAGCCAAATTGTGAGGTGGTCGCGCCCTTGACAAATGTCTTGCATCATCTGCTGAAGTCGCCTAGCTATCTGGTGATCATAGATCTTCCTGATCAAGATATCATGTTCCTTATCCCATATAATTTCTCTTGCACAAAGTAATTCAACAACATTAGTTAGTCCAAATAAAATACAGTTAATTGAACAACATTGGGTCTTACCACCCACTTCTGAAACCATTGCTCTCTGATCTCAACAAGGTTCTTCGTGTAGCTCGGTCATGGGTTGTCGTACATGGAATTAATCACATTGGAGATCTCCTATGTACATGCATTGTTATTTGGTGCAAATCTATCAATGAAAAACTTAAGATTAACAAACACATAAAAATACATAAACTAAACAAATTCAAAATAGATTGCGGGTAAAAGATGTTAAAATAGTATGTACTTATACCTGCATGCCATCAGGCCAAATTCTCATTCGTATGATGGGTAGTGGTGGAGGAGCATCTGGCTAGGGCGCATTAAAGGAATCACCCACTGTGGGCTCTGTCGCTAGAGCTAGGTAGAGGGGGCGTAGCAGAAGGAGCCACGTAGTTGGGGTTCGGGACCATGATGAACTGCTGGTCCGGTGGACCCGCCTATGACATCACAAGGGTCGACGGGGTAGTCGGGGTAGAGGGCGATGGCTGAGAAGTCCTTGGAATACCGGTGAAAACTCTCCCTCTACCACGACCATGAGACCCACTCATGACACCTCTGCTACCTGTCGTCATATCTGCAAAAAAAATACCAATTAACATTAATCAGCATATATACAACACAAATTCTTCAATATTTATATTATTTCAAAAAAAAATGACATAACCTCCCCTAAAATTGGACATATATCCACGTTTACAGTTCCCACAAATCCAACTAACCTCAATCCACAACATCAGTCAAAATTCAATTAAATTCACAATATTTTCAATAGAATATATTAACTTGTTTATACTATTGTATACATTTATAAGGGCATCATGTATAATAATATTTATAAAAAAAAACTCTTAATTGGTTTATACACATATGTAAGTTTAGGAAACCTGAATCTATAATGTTTAATTTCTTCAAACTACCTTTTGGTAGACACAATCTTAGAGGTAGATATACTAGACTTATTCCTAAAACAAAACTTATAATGAGTAATAGACTTAAGTTGGAAGTAGAAATTTCTCGGTTTGACGAATTTTTATTCTTACTTCACAAGTTATGTTGTCTAATAAAATTGTTTAATGGAGACATTAAATTGAAAAGGCAACATTTTTGTTTGCCTTGTGCTAAAAAATTTCAGCAAATAATTGTTATACATGTCCATCCAATCATCATGAGGTTTATTTTGCAATAATGACTTCATAATATATTACTTCATATTTATTTATAATAATTTCATATTTTCTATGCATTTATATAGATTAACATAATGGATACTCAACTAGAACTAATCCTTTATGTTCTCATTAATTCATAGAAGTTATTACATTGCGAAAATTGTAAGACACAAGTACTAGCACAGACAACATATGATGATTTAGATACAATATATAATTAATATAATTTCTATAATATTAATTATATATCTTCAAATATCATAAGCAAGTAAATTAAACTTAATAGTTGAAATAATATTTAATATAGTCACGTAGAAAATGCTAATTATTAATTATTTAGGCTTTAACGAGGGAATTTATCTTCATGGCCTGAACCCATGATGAAGAGTTGTTTGCCATAATTTTTCAATACTAAACATAAAGTCTCCACACTCATTAATATTCCATTCTTCTAAGACATGTAATTAACATATGATAGCCAATTCTACTTACTAACTATAAATTAACATGCAACTAAATACTTAATTAACTTAAATAAAGAAAAAGAGTGATCATGGAACCTAAACTTCGAACAGAGGAAGAAAAACTCAGAAAAAAGAGATATGCAGTGACAGCGACAATCGCTGTTGGTGGAACGCCACAGTGGTGCTGGACGGCGAGACACGAACAAAGAAGGAGAAAAGGAGTCATAGCTAACGGAGGGAAAGAGGAGGAATGAGCTGGTTTCGGTGAGGAGGCAGCGACAGTGGTGGGGCTGACGAAACGGCAAAGAGAAGAGAGGGTTAGAGAGAGTGGGAGAAGAGAGGTTAAAGAGAGGGGGGATTTCGAAATGGGAGGGGAGAGGGTTTACGCTTCAAATTTTAGGGCTTGTTATCGTCGGATTTACTGGCAGATAAATCCGACAATAACGCAGTGTGTGTCACCAAAACGAAGCATTTCACTAATTGGGCTTACCGGAAGAAAAATCCATCGGTAAATCGCACGCTACATTTCAAGCCTATTTTTTTCCGTTTTTCTTCCGATTATTATCGGCGAAGTTACCGTTGAAAGTGTAAATTAACTGATTAAGCCGACACTAATGTGCGACGCTAAATTCGACGGTAAATCCGACGATATTCAATATTTTTTTTGTAGTAAAAGAGTGTTTAAATAGATCTCTAACATATCAGTCTAAAAATGGATCAATCAGATAAAATAACTTATTGGATTAGATAAGATAACTTAATTTAAATATGCTAAAAAATAAAATAACAATTTAAATCAAATTTGATCCTATTGAATTAGATCATATTGATTTAAATTTAAAATCTCTAATATGAATACAATTATGTTGACTATGAATCCGGTGTTGTATGAAAAAACCAAATACTTTCAGCTAGACATTCAAGTTGTTCAAGACGAACTGAACAAAAAGTTGCTGAGTGTAGTTCATATACCAAAAAGTGACGAGTTGCACTAATTTTAACTAAACCATTGAGTACAATATCATTTGACAGACTCAAACACAAATTCAAAGTGGTTCCAAAACCACTCTTGAGTTTGAGGGAGAGGGGATATAAAGGGTGATTAGGCTTTGAATCTTGGACAAACTTCTTAAGTTGTAGTGACCTATAAATATATACCTCTCCTTTAGAGAATATATCATCAGTTCAATATTCACATTCAATTTTTCTAATTCACTAATTTATTTCTTTTCTTCATCACTAAAAAGACTCTGTTCTCACTCTCTCTCTTGTTTTCTCTAAAATTTGTAAGATCGTTTCAAAAGTAATAATAATAAATAAGTATTATTTAGTAAACTATTTTTGCTAAGAATTTCGCACTTTCTTAATAAAAAAATCTATTATTTTTAATAAACAATCATATATAGGAAAAACATAATTTTAAGTTAGATAGTGATATTCAACAAGATATAATACATTAAATTTTTTCATGGTCAACAATATATCATATCAAATTTATTAAGACAAATTATTAAAAGCAATATAGAAAAGAAAAGAAGAAGCAATACTTAAATAAATAACAATGTCATATAAATTAAACGAATCAAATCAACAACGTTATTTAGTAACTATTGTTTTCCAAAAATAACATATGAATATTAGAAATCAACCACGACATACTTGAATATATTATATTTATTATACATTTTTTTTATCAATTTAATTAATCAATAAAATAATCAAATACTTTACAACAGAATAATTAAATTTTTTATAATAAAATAATCGAGTTTTTGCAAAAAATAATTAATTTTTTCATGAGCACAAAAAAATAGTCATATTACATTTTTACTTTTTTTTAATTTATATTTTGATTATAGATATAAATGTAATTTGATCATATCATTTATAAAACTTAATCATAAACATGAATAATTTATTATTTATGTGACTATATGTTCATTTTGTATCTCTACGAATGACCGAATGATAAATATATAAATAAATAAAAATCCTCAAAGACTGATGTGGTATTGTAAACTCATTTATTGCTAAACAAATTATATATATATATATATATATATATATATATATATATATATATATATATATAGTTTAGGGTCAGTGTTTTTTTAAAATTTAATCAGTATTTAATTAAAAAAAAAATTTTATATTATTAAATAAAATTTTATATTATTAAAATATTAATAATAATTAATTAATGACTATAAATTACAAAATTTACTATATCCTGGTACTCCTAAAAAAAATATTGCTATTGCTAAAGAAGCCAATAGAAGAAAGCTTCAGCTTAGGCTTGTAAAAGGCTTGTAAAGTTGTAACAAGTCAATCACACACAAAACACAACAAAAAGCGGCACAGACACAACACATTATTCGCATAAACTCAACACCCCACTTCCCTTCTTTGCTTCCCTGCTTCCTTCTTTTTCTCCTCTCAACAAAACAAACTAACAAACAAACTTGTTATTCTCTCTCTCTCTCTCTCTGAAAAAGCAACACAATTTAGAATGAGAACAATCATCAACCTCTGTAAATTACTAAGCTTCTTAATCTTAGCACCAAATTCACCCACTCCTATTGTTTTTCCTTCATAAAACAACCCATTTATTTCTTCACACGCTTCAAGTTCAATCTGTTTGAGCTTCTGAAAGCAAATTAGGGTTTTTCTTCTTATTCTTTAATTTTTTATTATTTTCGGGAGGAATTGGTGGATTATCATGCCGCCGGCTCTGATGAACCCGCTGATGCCGCCGCCGCCACCTCCGTCGGTGTCGGTGTCCGCGCCGCCGGAGCTTGAAGGCTCCGACGATGTTTCCGGGAGATCGGTGACTCAAAAGAGGCGATTCGGTGATCTGAGAGGGTTGCAGTGGCGTGTTGATCTTGGGGTTTTGCCTTCAGAGTCTTCAACTTCCATTGATGATCTTCGTAGGGTCACCGCTGACTGTAGAAGGAGGTAAATCAGCTGAATAATCATGTTCTTGTACTTCTTTTGATTTCAGTGTCGGTGTTCGTTTCCGTAAATTTGGAATCTTTGTTTTTACTTTATATTCAGTGCTTGTTGATACATGATATAGCAATTTACCTTATTGATGGTGCGCATAACAATATACTCTATCGATTTTATGTATATAGAATTGAGGGTACTCGATTTTAAATGGACATCAAGTCATACAAAAACATAGGACCTTTTTATTATTTAAGTTGCAAAAGTGCTGCTGATATATGAATCAAGACTGTATTGATTGTTCAATAGGTGGGAAATACAAGAAGATTAAGCTGTTTCTGCATTTGGCTTTGGGTATTTGAGTATTTTGTTTATGTTTTGTTTGGAAGGGTTGTTGTTTGTATATGTCATAATGGTGTAAACTAGAAGGGCTGCATATTCATTCAGCTAATTGTATTGAATGCATAATCAATAGTAACTATCAACTGACTTTTGGTATTGTCAGGTATGCGAATCTGAGAAGGCGTCTTCTGGTTGAACCGCATATCCCGAAGGATGGAAGTAACTCACCCGATCTTACCATGGATAATCCACTTTCACAAAATCCAGGTAATTTTTTTGTTTTTCCAAGTAACAATATGTATGTAGATTTCAGATCCCTGATTCAGCAGTTATATTATCACAATTCACAATGCTAATGTACACTATCCTCATCATGTGAGTATCCTATTAGTGGTTGCTAGGTTATATACCTATTGTGTGTTTTTGAAGTCTTTTTATAAATGAAAAATTCAGTTTGCTTTGTGGTTGTAAAGCCATGCTCCCTACTTATTCTGTGGAATTTCATTTCAGAATTATGCTAATAATTATTGTCAGTTTTAAAGATGCTGATGTTAAATAAGTATGTTGTTGTTGCGTACATTGCCTTATATTGTAATTCTGTCCAGTAGATTTCTAATAGTTAGCCTTCTCTATCTCTTTAAGCTAAGAACAGTTGAATTTCATCTCTTGTAAATGACACATGGATTTTAAATGCAGATAGTACATGGAGTCGCTTTTTCCGTAATGCGGAGCTAGAGAGAATGGTTGATCAGGATTTATCACGTTTATATCCAGAACATGGGAATTATTTCCAGACACCAGGATGCCAAGGCATTTTAAGACGCATTTTATTACTTTGGTGTCTCAGGCACCCAGAATGTGGTTATAGACAAGGTAAAGATATGTCTAAATCTTCTAAGAAACATAAAAAAATACAGAAAAAGCGGGGACTGAAAACTAAGTGATTAACACATTGAGATACCTAATACTTATTAAAATATGTCCTTAGTTATGCTTCCAGGCTTTCAGATTAGGTTTCCTTTGGTTTAGTATATATGTTATAAAACTAGTTCGCTTGTTGGTAAATTTTTCAATTCACTTAATTTATAGGAATGCACGAGTTACTTGCTCCTCTACTTTATGTTCTCCAAGTTGATGTGGAGCGTCTTTCAGAAGTTCGAAAGCTTTATGAAGATATCTTCACCGACAAATTTGATGGCCTTCTATATCAGGAGAATGATCTTTCTTACAGCTTTGATTTTAGAAAATCTCAAGACTTGCTGGAGGATGAAATTGGCTCTCATGGAAATGCAAAAGTCAAAAGTCTTGATGAGCTTGATCCTGCATTACAGACCATTGTATTGCTGAGTGATGCTTATGGAGCTGAAGGTGAACTGGGCATTGTTTTATCTGAGAAATTCATGGAACATGATGCTTATTGCATGTTTGATGCTTTAATGAGTGGTGTCCGTGGTTCAGTTGCGATGGCCGATTTCTTCTCTTCCTTCCCTGTAGCAGGGTCGCAAACTGGCCTGCCTCCTGTTATTGAAGCTTCTACTGCATTGTATCATTTGCTGTGTCTTGTGGATTCATCTCTGTATAGCCATCTTTTGGATCTTGGTGTTGAACCCCAATACTTTTCTCTCCGATGGTTGCGAGTTCTATTCGGACGTGAGTTTTCACTTGACAATCTATTGATAATCTGGGATGAGATCTTTGCATCGGATAATAGTAAAGTTGAAAAAAGTGTTGATGACAACATAGACTGGGGTTTGAGGATTTTGCATTCTCCTCGTGGAGCATTTATTGCAGCTATGGCTGTTGCAATGCTACTTCATTTAAGATCTTCACTGCTTGCTACCGAAAATCCTACCACCTGTCTTCAGAGATTATTAAACTTTCCTGAAAACATTAATATTAAAAAGCTGCTGGAGAAGGCCAAATCATTGCAAGCTCGTGCACTAAGTGTTGATATTTCTTCTCCATCACCTTTGATTATAGGATATCATCTCCAAAGTAAATCAGTTATGACGCGATCTCAGACCCTTCCTTCTGAAACTGTGTCTCCAAAAACTCCTGTAAATTTGTTAACTGACAGCTACTGGGAAGAAAAATGGAGGGTTGCACATGAGGCTGAAGAACTTAAGCAAGATGGTATCGAACAACAGATTCCGACTCGGAAAAAGGGCTGGACAGAAAAGGTAAAAAACACACTGAGAAGAGCGGGATCTGATCCACCACCTTCAAGGATTAAGAATGGCAAAAAGGAATCTAAGGTGGTTAGGCGAAACATATTGGAAGCGCTTCATAAGGCACTTGGACCTGAGGAAGAAGCAGAACAAATGGATTGCCATGAAATCCTATGCAAGCAGGAAAATATTTCTGAAGCAGCTGAAGGTGTGCAGCAAAATGATAACTCTAAAGGCGACAACAGTTACTCATCTGATGATAGATGTCCAAGTGGAAATACAGGGATAGAGGAAAGCTCCTCTGTATATTCTGACTCAACTAGCCCGCCTAATGAGGCCAATTATCATGAAATTACCTCGCAGGGAAGTAGTGTTGCCTCTAATTTATATCTTGACGAATGCGATGAAACTGCAGATACCAGTCTCAGTGATCCACCTCTTCCAGTCTCTGATCATCCTGAGAGCATACCTGAAACATCAGAGTCCACTGATGTTGATGTTGATAAATCTGAGAACATACCTCAGATGTCAGGGTGCAATAATAATGATCCAGGAAATTCTGCTACACATCCCAAGGAGAAAAAGCAGAATAAATTTCAGTGGTTTTGGAAGTTTGGACGGAATACCGTTGAGGGTATATCGGGGAAAGTAGGAGCTGCTTCTGAACCTACAAAATCCACCAGCAGCTGTAGTAACCAAAGTAATTCGCAACCACCTGTCTCTTCTACCACCAGTGAGCATTTCACTTCTGTTAGTAGCAAAGGAGATTCTGTAGACCAGAATGTGATGGGCACTTTGAAGAATATTGGACAGTCTATGCTTGACCATATCCAGGTAAAGTTGCTTCTATCTGTCACGCTCAAACTGATCACAAGTTAAACTGAAGATAATTTTGTGATTACATAACATGCTGTATAGACCTCAGGATTGATCTCTTTCGCCTGGTTTCAACTTGTTTGTCTTATCTACTTCTTTTAATGATGCAGGTAATTGAATCTGTTTTCCAACAAGACAGGAACCAGGGAGTCTCAGTGGAGAACTTATCTAAAAATATTCTTGTTGGCAAAGGGCAGGTTACTGCCATGGCAGCTCTCAAGGAGCTTCGGAAGATTAGCAATATTCTGTCTGAGATGTGAGGTGAACCTTGCAATTGTTATATGTACATATAGTTTCTGTAATTACAATTCTTTAGTTCCAATAAGATGAGCTTCTTATGTTAGTGTTCACTTGTAGTATCCACCAAAGTTTTGCAGATGTTCCAAGAGATGAATATGTAAATACATTTATCCGGTCACATAATAAATGATCATTATTGTTGTATTCTCATTTACATTTTTGATGATTGATAATTTGCTCTATTTTTTCCATTTCCTGTGAAGATGTGATCAGTTGCAGTCCAAGTTGACCAAGACGAGTTTATAATTTTAATGTTTGTGGTTCAATGCTTTTTTATACCTGTAATCATGGGATAATTTTTTAAAGGTCTCCATTAGTACCTCTTTTAGGACATAAAAAATATAGAAATGCTGAGTCAGTAGAAACGTAAGAAACTAGAAATCTGTCCAGACATAAAGATAATGCTGAGATAGAGGCATTTTGTCTAGCTGTATTTATTTACTTTATCAAATGATTTTGTAGGTCTTCTAATATTTCTTGCATTTATATTTTAGAAGAGTTTCCAAACATAGCCTAATTGGCACTGCGTTTGAAGTGTATTGCTGTTTACTACTCTTTAGTAGGCTCTGGAGATGATTTGACAAGTAATTATGTTTATCTAAAATATGAATTTCTTTAAATTATCATATCTTATGAGTGAGATATATGGTAAAAGAAATAATACCGTGGCAAAGGACTTGGAACTTCTAAATTGGTTCAATTAGAATACAATTTACAAGTGACCACTGGTAGTGGATCCTTTGTGGTCCAATTGAAGCTTATGGTAGTAGTGGGATTGGCACAAACTGACAAACCAGAACACCACACAAATTATTGAATTAGGTAGAAAAGGACAACCTCCAATCTAAGGAATGACAATACTCATCCATAATGGGACAGATTTGTTGATGGGTCATCCATTCCTATTTATTAATTATAAAATTTTCATATGTGCGTCCAAATTTACACCTATCCTGTGTATCTGAAAAAGGAAAAAAATATTATATCTATTCCTTAAGCGAATATTTTGTTGGTATAGAAGTGAACCAATAAGACTGGTTAATATAATATGTAAGTGATTTGGTTGCATCACACCATTTGTCTTGAAGAAATGAGCAATGGCCACAAACAGAGCTTTGGCAATGGCACAACACACAAATTAGATAGCCACAACAGAATGCATTCCGTAACACACACTTTAATATTAGTTGTATATATAGAAGAAAATAAAATTGGACAGATTTGTTGATGGGTCATCTAACTTTTTTATTAACACATTGCTTTCCCTTCTGAATTATATATCAACTGTTGAAAATGAAGGTTATATAAAGGGATAAACAAGCAAAAAGTATTAAATGAGACGTGGACATTTTTGAATTGCCCTTTAGAATTATTCGACCATCATTAAGGAATTTTCAGCTAACTGTTTAAGGGAAATGTTAGGGGAATAAATTATTTTTTAAATAAAATTTAACAAAATTTTTCTTTTTTTTATGTCTCTCTTTCTTTTTCTCCATTTTCAACTAAAATTTTTCGATTCCCAATCCTTAAGTTATTGGATCAACTCAGTTAAACTTAATTACTTATTCATGTAGCATCGCTGAAAGTTTATTTGTTATATTTTATACAATAGAATAGTGAGTAAAAAGTCAACTTAGTCTTCCAAATTTTACGTGCTAATCAAATTGGTTTCAAGTTTCAGTTAAATTAAATTATTAAATTGATTCTCCAGAAGTTAACTAATTGATGAGAATCCAGTGCTAATGACTAATAGTAACTCGCGTTAGTTAATTTGAAAGTAATTAATTCGAACCAATTGAAATTAGAAGACCAATTTAACTTTTGTGTGCAATTCTATTATCTAATATTTGAGTGAACTACCATTCTAATCCTTAAAAGATTCAATTTTTAATAAAATGACTAAGAAATAAGAAATAACATTTTGACTTTAAATATAATTTTAATTTGACAAAATAATAAAATATACCATTTTTATAAATAACAAACAAGCATTTGATTCAACTTTTTGTTAAAACAATAAAAAATTATTTAGAAGATACATGAAAAAAAAGAAAGAAAAAATTCAATCTCAAAACTCTTACAAATTTCTTTGGAAATATGTTGCCATTCAATAAAAATACAATTGAAAAGAAAATCACTAAATATAAAATTACCAAATTTAAAAGATATAAAAAGATATTTTTTCTAATTTTATAAAAGTTGCATTAAAATTTAATCTCTAATTTTTTTAACATGCTTTGCAATATTTGGTACACTTTGTCAAATGAAAATCATTTTCACAATGACGGAAATTAAAATAAAGTATTTAAATATTCTAAAACTGTAATTCTATCAAATTTTAAAAATGTACCTTGCTTGCAGCATTAGTTGGGAAAAAAGACTTGACACGGGTTCTGGATGCTCAAAAAGACAAGAACTAATAAGAAAATAACAAAGAAAACTTAAGCGGAAAATCGAAAAGTCATTGACCACTTTGAGATGGTGCAAAGCTAGAAAAGAAAAAAGCTGTTGTATCTACAATCCAACTAATGATACAAAAATGACACCCTATAGTTGCAACATACTATTTTTCGCTGGATTATAGCTGCACCTAACTATGTATGTGTAAAGTCATGGCACTAGGAACTTCTGATGCTATACATTTTATTTCATAAGATCCTTCCCCACATCTCGGGTACGCTCTCATGCCTCAACTCGATAAGGCTTTGTTTGGTACAAACTATAGATTCAATCCATATGGTTGTGGAACCCCGGGAGAAGGGAGGTGATAAATCCAAAGACAATCATCTGGATCTCCTTTACAATGCCCCACCATTGGTTGCCACCATTGACTCTGCCAGGTTCTGCCTCGTTTTCGTTCTCAGCTGCCCGGTTGCCATCATTGACGGGCTGATTCCCAACCTCAGCTTCAGGCTGACCCTCTACAGAAATTAACAATAAGCAAATGCAAACTAGGTTCAATAAGTGATCCAAAGTGAATTAAATTGACCCTCTTCATACAAAACCAGGTAACACATTGGGAAAATGAGGTCCAGTTGCCCCCATCCACAAATCTAAAGGTGAAAATGAAGCTCAACAGTGAACATACAACAACAGTAACTAAACCTAATGACCCTAGGTTAGGTTGCCTTTCAAGAAACACATACTTTTTAAACTACTATATCGAGATCATTATTGCTTCACTTCATTCACCAATGTTGCTCAAAACAAGTGCATGCAAAATCACATGAATAAAACAAATGCAAATCATACCTGCTGGGGCTGCATTGTCAGCCCCCTGCCTTGCAGCTGGAACATTTTCGGCCCTGGGTGCAGCAGGTCTTGGTGGTTGAGGAGGAGCTGCTGCTCTCTGCATACCTTGTGAAAGCCATCTTACAATTGGTGTCAAAGCTCCAGTTTGGTAACTATAACACATACAAATATAAGTAGGTAAATAATCCAGCTTCCATTGACAACCGAAGCAATACTAAATCCAGCCATATCCAATGGCACTTATATTGACATAGAAACACATCTGCGGAACATATCAGGTGTAGTGTATATACAAAATTGAATAAATAAGTAAATAAATAAAAGAAAAGAAATTTATATTAGAAGCATTTCCTGGGTTTGTGACCTAGACAGAAGATGAAAGCTAAAAAAAATCTTAAAACTGAAAACTAGAAGGACAAATACTTACAAATATACAATAGCAGCGAAAAACACAAGGACAATAAGCCTCTGTCTCGAACCATCTTGGTTGAACAAAAAGATCACAGCAGCAAGTTTTAACATAAGCAGCAAATCAATTTGAAATGCAATTTGAAATCTCCTAACAACAACTTGTCTTTGAGGTGCAGGATGCTGCTGCTGTTGAGGATGCTGCTGCTGTGCTGCTTGCCCCTGATTTTCGCTTGCAGCAGCAGCATCAGAACTTGCCCTGCTGCTGATAGTGCTCATTCAGTTAAAGAAACAATTAATATATTTGTCCACATAAAAAATGAAATAAAATAGAATCTTCACAAATCAAACAATCCTTGTATAAAATGTCATCATTTTGTTTCAGTTTTCCTCTTAAGATCATGTTTATCACTTAATGTACTGAGAACTTTGAAAGCAGACTACACAACTGGATTTGATGCAGGAGGTTATAAGAATTAGAAAGTCCAATATTTAGCCCAAGCTCAACAAGGCTGTTCATATTACAGGAAAATTTCAATCGGGTCAAACCATGTTCAGAACCACAATCTCTATATTCATAACTTCTCACTCAGTTCCATCCCACATAAGAAATGCTCAATATCAGCATGAATGATAATGTTCATCATAATAGCAAGTCTATGTTACAGAAATGCAATGATGCCATGTGGTGCAGCCTAGCATTAGTATTTATTTATTTTTTGTTTATTTTAACATTTGATAGTTTTCAGATAAGGTGAGAAAGCTTTGTAAATCCGATTTAACTGTTAGGGCTATGAATCAATATTTCTACCGACTTCGTTTCAACTTTCAAATACTTAACCAGGCTTCATAAAGAAAACACACTTCTTGTCATCAAGCTCATCCTTATCTTACTGATCCATCTCTCTGGGTCACTGAACCATCATCTTCTAACCATATCACTTCTCGCTATTCAAACTTCAAATTCATTGCCTAATGACAAAACCTCATGAAATTGGGACCCACACATGGATCTTAGATCAAACTAAACACATAACGGTCATTGTAAGAATCTTTTATATAGTTTGGAAATTTGAGAAAACTATTTGTGCACAGGAAGCTTTGCTGAGCACTGATATAGTGCATGTCTGTCCTATATTTTACTTAACATAAAGACTCTACAAGAAACATAATATAAAAAAGTACAGATATAAGCTATTGCTCATTTATTTCCTACATTGATAAGTTAATTTCCAGAAAATCCATACACTACAAAATATACTTAAAAAGAAGAATAGTAGCAAAAACTAATAGATACTTAAATACTCTAAAGACGTAGTACCAGAATATCATCACGACGAAACAATTTAGCCACTTACGTGGGTGTGCGGTAAGTCAGTGGGATCAGATTGTTATATGGAAGTCCAGTAACATGTCCATTAAACTGATTAAACGGATGAACAGGAACTGCATATATGCCTGCTCCACGGTTCCCCTGTGCCAGTTCGTCATTCTGCGGTGGCGTTAACCCTGGAACCACTGCAGGGTACATAGCAGGAAACATTGGATAGTAGTATCCAGGAGGATATGCCGGAAAACTGGGAAAACCTGGCACCTGAAACAACCAGAATTACACAAAAATTCAGATCTTCATCTACTTCTACAGTCAAATGATCAAAATACACCCATTTAAGGCAAAAAAAAACAACTGTTCCAGGCTGCGTTTCAATAACATGTAGCCTCAAAATATGGACTTCAAAAACAAGTTTTTAGCTGAAATTAGGTTTCAAAGTACACAATATTGAAGAAATATCACGCCCACATTTTCAATTTCACTTGAATTTATCTTCACTGAGCTTGATTCTCTAAACAGAACAATGCCAGAGATGTTGCAAGATGCCGATTTGATCTCAGCAATAATGCTCCTAATTTATCAACTAAGAAATCAAACAGCCAAAATGGTTTAAAAAATGAGGAAGAAAACCCTATTTCGAGTCCCAATCATAACAAAATCCAAGGAATTAAGACATAGAAGAGAAAAAGAAACTATAATTGAAGTGGATAATAGCGAAACCTGGGGCTGTTTGACGGAATCAGGAGGCGATTTTTGAGAAGTAGAGGAAGGAGGTGGTGGTGGTTGTGAGGAGGTGGATGGCGCCGTTTCGGGAGGGTTTTCCGCCATGTTGGTAAAAAGGAAGAAATGTTGTTTTCTGTTTTGTTTCAGAATTTATTCAACGGAAATATAAATATAAATGTTAATGAGGTGAAGTGAAGTGATAGGGATTGCCGATCAAGGGAGACGAAGAATTGGGATGTGGAACTTTCTGATTTGGAAGACCAATTTGTTCGTTCATTTGCTTGTCGTCTGGATTCGTGGCACTAACCAATCACCATTTGACACGTCAACATATCAAAATTACCAAACCCAAGTAGTATTTATTATGTAAATCTCTTTTACATTAACAATTCTAATCATATTGATTTGTGAGGTCAAAACAATAGGTTAATGTTACTACTTATTAAAACTTTATATTTTATAACATGATTTTTAAGTGTTTAAATTTATAAATTTATATTATTATAAAGATTATTAGATTGATTAATATTATTTGATAATATTATCAAAATATTATAGTTGAGTATTAGTTTATAAAAAAAAATCATAAAAATTTTGTTATTTAATATATAATTTATTTTATTAAAAAATAAATTATTATTTCTTAAATTAGTAAATATATTTTTTTAATTTTTTATACTATTTTATCTAACAATAATTGTTATTAGAAAAAAAATGATTGAATTATCCAACAATATAAGTATAAAATAATTTTTTATTTTAAAATGAATTTTGGTTAATGAGATAAAATTTAAAATAATATTTTATTTTTTATTCAAATTTAAATTTGAATTTAAAATAGATTAACAACTCACCTTTTTAATTTTAATAACATAAAAAAATTGGTTCGGTGAAAAATATTTAGCATCTAATAATTTTAGAGTAATTATCCAAATCAATCTCTAAGAATTTTAAAAGTGAACATTTTAGTCCCCAAAAAATTAATACACAAATTAATCCCCAACGTTTTTCTCTGTCAGACATAATAATCCCTCGTTTATTTTCCAGCATGACTCACTAACGAAAAATGCTGAGTTAACACGCAAACTCAGACATGTGACAGTTAAGTGTACAAGGAGGTAGGACAAAACAGTCAATGGCATTAACAGACAAAACATTGACCTTCATTGCCACTCACTACCCTTCACTTTCCATCACCTTCCTCATCTCCATTCTCCCCCACACCCACCACTATCCAAAAACAATGCATCTCCACCGCCACTGCACCCTCTATCACCTTCCTCCACCTCCCTCCAGTCGCACTCCCTACTGATCTCAACTCAAACACTTAGACAAACTCACAAGACCCATATCGCTAACTTGAATCTTCTCAAGGTGAACATCAATCAATGCAGCATCCAGCATGGAGGTTCCCAATCTTCTCATCGTGTCATCCCAATCCCCTAAACACCCAATTATTTTCAAATATTATAGCTTTTTCGACACAATCAAAAGGGGCATGAAGCTCTGACCATTCACGATCTCCTTCAAGCAAACAGAAGTCAACGACGTCGTTTTGGAACTAACCATCTCCTCACCATCATGTGCCCCATGTAGCCGCTTAACAGAGAGCTCTTCCAAACTGTGGCAATGGCTCACAACAACGTTAATTCCCTTAATATAATCCATGCACGAAGCGCAATCTGAATTAAACCTTCGTCGTTCATGCTCATTGACCTATTGTCACACCTCAGAGTAAGTTTTGTAAACACTTTAGAGATTCTTGTGGGTGATGAGGGCTGAGGCTGAGTCAGATAACTCAAAATCGAGTCTGAACGAATTGTTGCTGTAACGACCCAATTTTCAATATGTCTAGATCATACCGAAAATTGAGCGCTACCAATTTGTCTTCCTAATTATTATCTATTATTTATCATATGAGCCTGATTCGTTGTTAAAAGCGTAGTTAATTTGCGAGGTGTACTTTTTTTTTAAAACGTTTGGATTAATAGGCGGAACCACTCATAATCAATTTACAAGTAATAACAGATAAAACAGTTATAAACAACCACACATAAATACATCACGAGTAGCTAGCAACATTCAGTTATCCAGCCTTTATTAGAGTATAGACCTTTAGTTAGAACACCCCTAGATATAGCTAGATAATAACTATATACATATACATACATACAACATCCCAGGTCCTGACCTGTTCAAGAGGTCTCTAAGTTGGCACCTAGGCTAGCCTAGATTCTATACTCACCTAGTCCCTCTAAACTACTAAAGCGAGGGAAAGTACGTTCTAAGTCTTCACAACTCAAGTCAGGTGGAACGTTATCAAAAGATAGAACATCATCTGATACTCCTCTGCACGATCAAAATTTTCCACAGGACGTCTCTCTGGTACCTCATGAAGTAGCCACACAACAGGAATCTTGTACACAGGATTTAGGTTAAAGTGCGCTGGTGCATGAAATTGTAATGTCAATGTTCACATTACTCTCTTACAACTTCAATTCGCACAACTAACCAGCAAGTGCACTGGGTCGTCCAAGTAATACCTTACGTAAGTAAGGGTCGAATCCCACGGAGATTGTTGGTTTGAAGCAAGCTATGGTTATCTTATTATTCTTAGTCAGGAAAACAATAAAACAATTCACTTATCAAATTTGATTGCAAGGAATAAAAGGGCATAAATATAAATACTTATTGTGCAATGATGGAGAATATGTTGGAGTTTTGGAGATGCTTTGTCTTCTGAAATTCTGTTTTCCTCTGTTTTCTGATTCACGCACGCACGTCCTCCTATGGCAAGCTGTGTGTTGGTGGATCACCGTTGTCAATGGCTACAATCCATCCTTCCAGTGAAAAGGGTCCAAGTGTGCTGTCACCGCACGGCTAATCATCTGCAGGTTCTCAATCGTATCGGAATAGGATTTACTATCCTTTTGCGTCTGTCACTACGCCCAGCAATCGCGAGTTTGAAGCTCGTCACAGTCATTCAATCCCTGAATCCTACTCGGAATACCACAGACAAGGTTTAGACTTTCCAGATTCTCTTGAGTGCTGCCATCAATCTAGCTTATACCACGAAGATTCTGATTAAGAGATCCAAGAGATATTCATTCATTCTACGGTGAACGGAAGTGGTTGTCAGGCATGCGTTCGTGGGGGAATGATGATGATTGTCACGTTCATCACATTCATGTTGAAGTGCGAATGGATATCTTAGATAGGAACACGCATGTTTGAATGGAAAACAGAAATACTTGCATTAATTCATCAGAACACAGCAGAGCTCCTCACCCCCAACAATGGAGTTTAGAGACTCATGCCATCAAAGAGTACAAATTTCAGATCTAAAAATGTCATGAGATCCAAAATAAATCTCTAAAAGTTGTTTAAATACTAAACTAGTAACCTAGGTTTACAGAAAATGAGTAAACTATGATAGATAGTGCAAAAATCCACTTCTGGGGCCTACTTGGTGTGTGCTGGGGTTGAGACTAAAGCTTCTCACATGTTTGGGCTGTTTTGGGCGTTCAACGCCAGGCTGTAACCTGTTTCTGGCGTTGAACTCCAACTTGTAACGTGTTTCTGGCGCTGGACGCCAGACTGCAACATGGAACTGGCGTTGAACGCCAGTTTACGTCGTTTATCCTTGAGCAAAGTATAGACTATTATATATTGCTGGAAAGCCCTGAATGTCTACTTTTCAACGCAATTGGAAGCGCATCAATTGGACTCCTGTAGCTCCAGAAATTCTATTCCGAGTGCAGAGAGATCAGGATCCAACAGCATCAGCAGTCCTTTTTCAGCCTGAATCAGATTTTTGCTCATCTCCCTCAATTTCAGCCAGAAAATACCTGAAATTACAGAAAAACACACAAACTCATAGTAAAGTCCAGAAATATGAATTTTTCCTAGAAACTAATGAAAATAAACTAAAAACTAACTAAAACATACTAAAAACTATCTGAAATTAACCCCAAAAAGCGTATAAAATATCCGCTCATCACAACACCAAACTTGAACTGTTACTTGTCCCCAAGCAACTAGACAAATAAAATAGAATACAAATGAGTCAAGAAACAATAATATCTCAGAGTTTTTTAGTGAAGCTCAGATTCTAATTAAATGAGTGGGGCTAGTAGCTTTTTGCTTTCGAACAGTTTTGGCATCTCACTTTATCCATTGAAGCTCAGAATGATTGGCATCTATAGGAACTTAAAATTCAGATAGTGTTATTGATTCTTCTAGTTCAGTATGTTGATTCTTGAACACAGCTACTTTTATGAGTCTTGGTCGTGGCCCTAAGCACTTTGTTTTCCAGTATTACCACCGGATACATAAATGCCACAGACACATAATTGGGTGAACCTTTCAGATTGTGACTCAGCTTTGCTAAAGTCCCCAATTAGAGGTGTCCAGGGTTCTTAAGCACACTCTTCTCTTTGCTTTGGACCTTGACTTTAACTGCTCAGTCTCAAGTTTTCACTTGACACCTTCACGCCACAAGCACATGGTTAGGGACAGCTTAGTTTAGCCGCTTAGACCAGGATTTGATTTCCTTAGGCCCTCCTATCTACTGATGCTCAAAGCCTTGGATCCTTTTTATTGCCCTTGCCTTTTGGTTTTAAGGGTTATTGGCTTTTTCTGCTTGCTCTCTCTTTTTTTTTTTTTGCAAGCTTTGTATTCACTGCTTTTTCTTGCTTCAAGAATCATTTTTATGATTTTTCAGATTACCAATAACATGTCTCATGTTTATCATTCTTTCAAGAGCCAACATATTTAACATTCAAGAACATCAAATTCCAAAGACATATGCACTGTTCAAGCATTCATTCAGAAGGCAGAAAGCATTGCCACCACATGTAATTAATCAGAATTTCTTGTATTAAAAACTCGAGAAATATTGCCTCCTTATCCTAAAGAAAATCTTCTATTTTATTCATGTTTAATGATGATGAGAAAAATAAATTATAGCTTAATTGGAGATAAAATCAAAATATAGATACTAATTACTACTATATGACTCCTAAGGTAAAACTCAAATAATAATAATAAAAAAAAGTTATCACAGGGTTAAGGTTAAGATCAGAACTCAACAACCTTGACTTTGGGAAGCGGATGCCTCTTTAGTCTGTGGAGTGCTTGGCCCTTCAAGGGATAGTTTCTGACGCTTTAGTTCTCTTAATTCACGCCCTTGCACTTCTTGTTCTCTGAGCAGTTTGCAAAGCATGCTGTTTCGATTTTGCTGTTCTTCCTTTAATTGTTCCATGGTTTCTTACAACTTAGTGACAGATGCTTCAAGATGCTCCCAGTATTCAAATTGAGGGAGTTCTGGTAGGAATTCTTGCGCTCTCCTCTTGATGGGGTCATCCTGCATTTGTTGTTTTTCCATTGTGATTTTAGTGATTGGTTGCTCCACTGATTTGCAGAGCATAGAGATTAGGCTTGGATAAGCCAACCTGGCATCCTTGGAGTTCTTGTTGGCAAGTATGTAGAATTCAGATGGGATCAGTTGATGAACTTCTACTTCTTTTCCCAACATAATGCAATGGATCATCACTGCTCTTCTAATATTGACTTCAGAACGGTTGCTGGTGGGCAATATAGAACGCCCAATGAAGTCCAGCCATCCTCTGGTGACTGGTTTGAGATCTTCTCTCTTGAGTTGACTTGGGGCACCCTTTGTGCTGGTGGTCCACCTGGCTCCAGGGATGCATATATCCTCTAGAATCTTATCCAGGCCCTTGTTTGTTCTCATCATTCTCCTATTGAAGGAGTCTGGGTCATCTTTCAGCTGAGGTAGCTTAAAGATCTCCCTGATTTTGTCAGGGTGGATGTGAACAATCTTTCCTCTGACCACAGTCCTGTAGTCATAGAGGGCAGCTCCAGATATTCTCTGCCTGTCTGTTTGCCACAGATTAGCGTAGAATTCTTGAACCATATTCCTTCCCACTTTTGTTTCAGGATTAGCTAGGACTTCCCAGTTCCTGTTTCGAATCTGCTCTTGGATCTCTGGATATTCATCTTCTTTCAGATCGAACTTGACTTCCGGGATCACAGATCTTAGACCCATTATTTTGTAGTAATGGTCTGAATGTTCTTTGGTTAAGAACCTCCCTTGATTCCAAAGTGGTTTTGGAATACTCTCTTTCTTGCCTCTTGGAGTGGGTTGTTTTCTTTTAGGAGCCATGATCTTAGTGGGTATGGTTTAGTGATCACGGATAAACACACCAAACTTAGAGGATTGCTTGTCCTCAAGCAAAAGAAAAGAAAGGAGAGGGATAGAAGGAGAGCTAGTGTTGAATGGTGGATAAGAGGAAGGAGGCCGAATGTGTTTTTAAAAGGGAGGGGGTGGGTTTTTCGAAAATAGGGAGAAAGATAAGATAGAAGATATGATTTAAAAAGAGATAAGTATGATAAGAAAAGATATAATTTAAAATTGAAAAGATATGAAAGATATTTGAAAAAGATAAATTTGGATTTTTTTTGAAAAAGATAATATGGAGATTTGAAAAAGATATTGATTAGTTGAAAAGATTTTTGAATGAAAAGAGATAGATTTGTTTTGAAAATTTTGAAAAAGAGTTGAATTGGATAAAAAAAAGGATTTGTGCTTATGGATTAAGATACATTTGATATTTTTAAAGTGGGGTTTTTAGAAATTAGGGATTTTAGAAATCAGGGTTTGTAACATGTTTATGCAAGAAATCATGAATTGAAACATGAAAATTAAGATTAAAATGAAAAATATGAAGAAAAAAACGAATTTACCTCCTCCCCACCATCCTGGCATTTGAACGCCCAAACGCTGCATGTTTTGGGCGTTCAATGCCCAACTGCTGCTTCTCCTGGGCGTTCAACGCCCAGCTGTTGCTTCTTTCTGGTGTTGTACGCCAGAAACTCCTTTGTCACTGGGCATTTTTCTGAACGCCCAGGACGCTGTAAATCTGGCGTTAAACGCCCAGAAGGAGCTTCTTTCTGGCATTCAACGCCCAGATGGCTATCCTTACTGGCGTTCAACGCCCAGTGGATGCTTATTTTGGGCATTGAACGCCCAAAACAGACTTTTACTGGCATTTTCTTGCCAGTGAGCTCTTTTTCTCTATTTTGTGTGCAGAATCCTTTTGTAACCCTGTAAACTTATACAATTGACTCTTTACCTTAGTATCAATGAACTTTATATAAACAAATAAAATCAAGAATAGGGCAAAATGCTTAGAGGAAGTGATGCCCCATGGCTGAGTTGCCTCCCAGCAAGCGCTTCTTTATTGTCTTTAGCTGGACCTTGCTGAGTTTTTAATCTAGCCTCAGCCTTGAGCACTCTTGCTCAACATTGCCTTCAAGATAGTGCTTGATTCTCTGTCCATTAACAATGAACTTCTTATCAGAATCAATATCTTGAAGCTCCACATAACCATATGGTGATACACTTGTAATCACATATGGTCCCCTCCACCGGGACTTAAGTTTCCCGGGAAATAGCCTGAGCCTAGAGTTAAACAACAGAACCTTTTATCCTGGTTCAAATATTTTAGATGACAGCTTTCTGTCATGCCACCTTTTTTATTTTTCTTTATAAAGCTTGGCATTTTCGAAGGCAGTGAATCTGAATTCCTCTAGCTCATTCAGCTGGAGCAATCTTTTTTCTCCAGCTAGTTTGGCATCAAAGTTTAGGAATCTGGTTGCCCAGTAGGCTTTATGTTCCAGTTCCATGGGCAGGTGGCATGCCTTACCATACACAAGTTGGTATGGAGAGGTCCCTATAGGAGTCTTGAATGCTGTTCTGTAAGCCCACAGAGCATCATCCAAGCTTCGTGCCCAATCCTTTCTATGGGTACTCACAGTCCGTTCCAGGATTCTTTTTAGTTCTCTGTTAGAAACTTCAGCTTGTCCATTTGTCTGCGGATGATATGGAGTTGCCACCTTATGGCGAATCCCATACCGGACCATGGCCGAGTAAAGCTGTTTGTTGCAGAAGTGAGTGCCCCCATCACTGATTAGTACCCTAGGGACACCAAATCTGCTGAATATATGTTTCTGGAGGAACTTTAGTACTGTTTTAGTATCATTGGTGGGTGTGGCAATGGCCTCTACCCATTTTGATACATAGTGAACTGCCTCCAGAATATAAGTGTTTGAGTATGATGGAGGGAAAGGCCCCATGAAATCAATACCCCATACGTCAAACAACTCAATCTCCAAGATTCCTTGTTGAGGCATGGCGTAACTGTGAGGCAAATTACCAGCTCTCTGGCAACTGTCACAGTTACGTACAAACTCTCTGGAATCTCTGTAAAGTGTAGGCCAGTAGAAATCACATTGGAGGACCTTGGTGGCTGTTCGCTCACCTCCGAAATGACCTCCATATTGTGACCCATGGCAATGCCATAAGATCCTTTGTGCTTCTTCCTTAGGCACACAACTACGGATTATTCCGTCTGTACATCTCTTAAAGAGATAGGATTCATCCCACAAGTAGTACTTTGCATCAGTAATTAATTTTTTCTTTTGTTGCCTGCTGTACTCCTTGGGAATGAACCTTGCAGCTTTGTAGTTTGCAATGTCTGCAAACCATGGTAATTCCTGAATGGCGAACAAATGCTCATCCGGAAAGGTTTCAGAGATCTCAATAGAGGGGGAGGACGCCCCTTCCACTGGTTCTATCCGGGACAGATGGTTAGCCACTTGGTTCTCTGTCCCTTTTCTGTCTCTTATTTCTATATCAAACTCTTGCAGAAGCAACACCCATCTTATGAGTCTGGGTTTTGAATCCTGCTTTGTGAGTAGATATTTAAGAGCAGCATGATCTGTGTACACAATCACTTTTGATCCAAGTATGATCTAAACTTGTCAATGGCATAAACCACTGCAAGCAATTCTTTTTCTGTGGTTGTGTAATTTTTCTGGGCATCATTCAAAACACAGCTAGCATAATAAATGACATGCAGAAGCTTGTCATGCCTCTGCCTCAGTACTGCACCAATGGTGTGATCACTGGCATCACACATTAATTCGAATGGCAATGTCCAGTCTGGTGCAGAGATAACTGGTGCTGTGACCAGTTTAGCTTTCAGAGTTTCAAACGCCTGTAGGCACTCTGTGTCAAACACAAATGGCGTGTCAGCAGCTAGCAGGTTGCTTAGAGGTTTTGCAATTTTTGAAAAATCCTTTATAAACCTCCTATAGAATTCTGCATGCCCCAGAAAGCTTCTGATTGCCTTAACATTGGCAGGTGGTGGTAATTTTTCAATTACCTCTATTTTAGCTTGATCCACCTCTATTCCCTTATTTGAAATTTTATGCCCAAGGACAATCCCTTCAGTCACCATAAAGTGACATTTTTCCCAGTTTAAAACCAGGTTGGTCTCTTGGCATCTTTTCAAAACCAGTGTCAGGTGATCAAGACAGGAGCTGAATGAGTCTCCATATACTGAGAAGTCATCCATGAAGACTTCCAAAAATATTTCCACCATATCAGAGAAAATAGAGAGCATGCATCTCTGAAAGGTTGCAGGCGCATTACACAGCCCAAAAGGCATCCTTCTGTAAGCAAATACTCCATATGGACATGTGAATGCTGTTTTCTCTTGATCCTGGGGATCTACTGCAATTTGGTTGTAGCCTGAATAGCCATCCAAAAAGCAGTAATAATTATGACCTGCTAGTCTTTCTAGCATCTGGTCTATGAATGGTAAAGGAAAGTGATCCTTTCTGGTGGCTGTATTGAGCCTTCTGTAATCAATACACATCCGCCACCCTGTAACTGTTCTTGTAGGAACCAGTTCATTTTTTTCATTATGAACCACTGTCATGCCTCCCTTTTTAGGGACAACTTGAACAGGACTCACCCAGGGGCTATCAGAAATAGGATAAATAATCCCAGCCTCCAGTAATTTAGTGACCTCTTTCTGCACCACTTCCTTCACGGCTGGATTTAGCCGCCTCTGTGGTTGAACCACTGGCTTAGCATCATCCTCCAATAGGATTTTGTGCATGCATCTAGCTGGGCTTATGCCCCTAAGGTCACTTATGGACCACCCAAGAGCTGCCTTGTGTGTCCTTAGCACTTGGATTAGTGCTTCCTCTTCCTGTGGAATTAAAGCAGAGCTTATGATTACTGGAAGAGTATCACCTTCTCCCAAAAATGCATATTTCAGGGATGGTGGTAATGGTTTGAGCTCGGGTTTAGGAGGTTTTTCCTCTCCCTGAGGAAATTTCAGAGGTTCTTTCAATTCCTCTGAATTCTCTAGATCAGGCGGAACATCTTTAAAGATGTCTTCCAGCTCTGATTCGAGACTTTCAGCCATGTTGATCTCCTCCACCAGAGAGTCAATAAGATCAACTTTCATGCAGTCTTTTGGTGTGTCTGGATGCTGCATGGCTTTGACAGCATTCAACTTAAACTCATCCTCATTGACTCTCAGGGTGACTTCCCCCTTTTGGACGTCAATGAGAGTTCGTCCAGTTGCTAGGAAAGGTCTTCCTAAAATGAGAGTAGCACTCTTGTGCTCCTCCATTTCCAGCACAACAAAGTCAATGGGAAAGGCGAATGACCCAACCCTGATAATCATGTCCTCAATCACGCCTGATGGGTATTTAATGGAGCCATCAGCAAGTTGGAGACATATCCGGTTGGTTTAACTTCTTCAGTTAAACCAAGCGTTCTGATGGTGGATGCAGGTATTAGGTTGATGCTTGCCCCAAGATCGCATAAAGCTGTCCTGGTGCAATTTCCCTCTAATGTGCATGGTATCAGAAAGCTTCCTGGATCTTTAAGCTTTTCAGGAAAGCTTTTCAGAATGACTGCACTGCATTCTTCAGTGAGGAGAACTCTTTCAGTTTCTCTCCAATCCTTCTTATGACTCAAGATTTCTTTCATGAACTTGGCGTAAGAAGGTATTTGCTCAAGTGCTTCTGCAAACAGAATCTTTATTTCAAGAGTCCTGAGATAATCTGCAAAGCGAGCAAATTGCTTATCCTGCTCCTCTTGGCGGAGTTTTTGAGGATAAGGTATCTTGGCTTTATATTCCTCAACCTTGGTTGCTGTAGATTTATTTCCTACAGAAGTGGTTGAAGAAGCCTTTTTAGATGGGTTGTCATCAGCACTTGTGTGTGTCTGATCCCTCTCTGGCAATTGAGTGCCAGAGTTAGAAGCTGGAGTGTCGTTGGACGCCAACTCCTCATATGTTCCTGGCGTATGAACACCAGAACTGTGCTTCTTTTGGGTGTTCAACGCCAGTTCCTTGCTTGTTTCTGGCGTTGAACGCCAGTCCTGAGCATGTTCTGGGCGTTCAGCGCCATCCTTCCACCCAATTTCTGGCGTTTTAACGCCAGAATTATTTTTTCCTGGGCTCTTACTGTCCTCAGATGGATTTTAGGTAGTTTGCTCATTCCTTGGCTTCCTGCTGCCTTGAGGTGGGGTATTTAATGTTTTCCCACTTCTTAATTGAACTGCTTGGCATTCTTCTGTTATTTGTTTTGACAGCTGCTGTTTTGTTTGCTTCAATTGTTCTTCTATATTTATATTAGCCATCCTTGTCTCTTGTAGTCTATCTCTGAATTCGGCTAACTGTTGTGTTAGAAAGTCCAATTGCTGATTGAATTCAGCAGCTTGTTCTACATGACTGAGTTCAGCAATTACTGTTTTAACCTCTTCTTTCATGGAAGGGTCACTGCTTAGGTACAGATGCTGATTTTTGACAACTGTATTAATGAGCTCTTGAGCTTCTTCAATTGTCTTTCTCATGTGGATAGATCCACCAACTGAGTAATCTAGAGAGATCTGAGCTCTTTCTGTAAGCCCATAATAGAAGATGTCTAACTGAACCCACTCTGAAAACATTTCAGAGGGGCATTTTCGTAGCATCTCTCTGTATCTCTCCCAGGCATCATAAAGAGATTCATTATCTCCTTGTTTAAAGCCTTGGATGTCCAACCTTAGCTGTGTCATCCGTTTTGGAGGAAAGTATTGATTCAGGAATTTTTCTGTCAGCTATTTCCATGTCCTTATGCTAGCCTTAGGTTGGTTATTTAACCACCTCTTGGCTTGGTCTTTTACAGCAAATAGAAACAGTAATAATCTGTAGACATCCTGATCTACTTCCTTATCATGTACTGTGTCAGCAATTTGTAAAAACTGTGCCAGAAACTCTGTAGGTTCTTCCTGTGGAAGACCGAAATACTGGCAGCTTTGCTGCACCATGATAATGAGCTGAGGATTCAACTCAAAGCTACTGACTCCAATGGAGGGTATGCAGATACTTCTCCTATATGAAGCAGTAGAGGTGTAACACCCTACCATACAGAGACTTATGCTTAAGTCATAATTCAGAGATGGCAAGGTATTACGACCTCTAAAACAAAAATTTAGTACGTATAGTAGTATGAATGATTGATTATAACTAGGAGCCTTGTAGAAAAAAAAAGGGTAAACAAAAACCGCAACTCGAAAGCGCAACACTCCGATCACTAACACAACGAGCAAAGGATAAGCTAACGCAAGATCATATATATAAAGAGTATCAAAAACAGGAATATCAAGACTCAAAATCCGGCTGCGAAGGTAACCGGTTCGAGCATAGCAATATATACATATAATAAAATAAGGAAAACCCCAAGGAAAACCCAAAGGGACACAAATACCGAAAACCTAATCTCCAAAATCCCCTCTAGAAGGAGTCATCACAGTTTGTATTATTTAATGGAGATAAAAGTATCTAAACAAGATATATAAATCAAGATAGAGTCCCGAGAACAAGAATCTTCGCTAATCCAGAAGCCCCCAGCATGCCTCAACGAGAAGCCTCGCGTCCTGCATCTGAAAATCACAAAATCCGCATGGGTGAGAACCAGAGGTCCCCAGTACGGTAACAGCTTCCACATATATAATACATAATAATAGAGGAAAGCCGAAGGCAATCCTAGAACTTCCCCCAGAAAATATCAAAGCTTATAAACAAGCTAAACCGTAAGCGGCAACTAACTAAAGATCCTTCAGTCTAACTAATACTTCCCTTTCTACTTCCTTCAGACCTCCCAACAACCAGCAGGAGTATAATATAGCAAACACAGTTATATCAGACAAGAGATTTACAAATAGGAACAAATAAGGCATTTAGACAATTAGCAAGTAATATGCAGTCAAATAGGCAATCTCAAACAATTCATGTAGTATGCTTATGATGCATGCCTGTCCCTAGTGGCTGATGATATCATCTGTCGGTTATAGAGCCAACCCGACAAGTCCTGGTAGCTAGCCATTGGACTGTCCCTCTGTCGTGCATCCCCAACTCGAGTTATACTCATCATAAACTTGATCATAATCATGATCCATATCCATCACCCTCACTGGTGAATATTTATCCATCACCATCACTGGTGAATATTTATGGGGGCGAGCTCATCCGGGCCTTTCACAGTGCCCGGCCACACTTACGACATAGGGTCAAAAGAGCTTCGAGTCTCAACCTGGAGCACATGGTGGCTAGCCATTGCTACTACCCAGGGAAACCCTCATCTCCAATGGTGGAAGTGCAAACCTTCACAATTCAATCAACATCATATATGCATTTATACTTGGCCATAAACATGGCTCCGCCGTAACACGGCAATAATCTAGCCATCCGGCTCACGGTTAAATCCATAACCAGCCAATTCATTAACAATTACGGCCCTTCGGCCCATGGCACAACAAGCACTTCCACCGCCATTCTCCGCATCTCACATAATCATCTTTGATCCTCAATGATCATTCATTTTTCCCTTGCTTCACTCACAAGTTACCACATTCACTAGCCCTTTTTCTCATGCTAGGCATATCATAATGATTTAAGACATAAGTGGTGAGATCGGAGGCTTAGAAGTATGAAATTTGGCTTTTAAAACTCAAAAATCAACTTTGGGATGAAAATAGGTCCACGCGTACGCGCACTCCATGCGCACGTGTGGATGGCGCTTTCTCGAAGAACGGCGCGTACGCACCAAGTGCGCCTACGCGCGAGGGGTCATTCTGCTAAAAATTTTCTAAGTTAAAAGCTGCAGAATTTACAGATTCAAACCCCAATCTTCCGACGGACATAACTTCCTCATTTTAAATCGTTTTTCACCCGTTCTTCGAACGGCATGGACATCCCGGATCCAATTTCATTTCTAAACAGATTTGGCACAAATCAGAGATCCGTAGTCCAAGTTATGTCTCGTCAAAGTATGCCCAAAAACCATGTTTTCATACAAAACCACAAGGTGCCATTTTCAAAACAAGCCACTTTCAACTCTTTTCAAAATCAATCAAACATGCCAATTTCAACCCTTCTCTTTAAAATCATTCAAAATGTACCAAAATCAACAACAAGCCATCCTCAACTCACACATTGACACTTTACCAAGGTTTCCAAAACCACATCCAACCATTTTAACATTTCTCAATCAAATGGCTAAAGGACAAACACAATATCATGTCATACATCCTTCCTCATCCCAATTTCCAATAATACCATTTTCAATTAACCATCATTATACATAATCAACATCATACTCACCATCAACATGATACCACCCATCAATTCAACATCAATCATCCATCAAGCATATATCACAACATGCATTTCTCATATTTCACACAATCAAGGCATCAATATTCATAATCACATATATGAACACATCATATATTTCAACCATTCAACAACACCAACAATTCAATGCCTATCTTAGGGCCTCTAGCCTAAGTATTTCCTACCACATTACATATTAGATACGGGAAACCAAAACCATACCTTAGCCGATTCCCCAAGCTCAACCGGAGCACTTCCAAACCACTTGTCCACAAGCTCTCAAGGTATCAACACCTCCAAGAACAGATTTTATCACACAAAACCCTCTTCCAAGCTTTCCAAAATCACCAATCAAGCTCCAATATTCACATATACACAACCTAAGCCACAATCATCATACCCATACACAACATCTCAATACCCAAACATCATAGAACAACAAATTATACTAGGGTTGAGAATCTTACCACACCCAAGGTCCAAGGAGACAAAATTAACCTTCTCCTTCAAGAGAGTTGGGTCCTATAACATCAAAGAACCCAAAATCTCAACATTTTTGCTCATGAAACTCGAAATCAAGGGCTGGAATTTCGAACAGTAAAACGTGGCTTACCTCAAGATTGATTGTATGGGTTTTGTAGAGCTCTCCGCGGTGAACGCGTGGCCGCAAACGGAGCGGCAATCGGAGCTCTAGATCAAAAGTTATGGTGGTTTGAAGATCAAGTGAGAGAAGGAAGTTGAGAGAGTGTTCTTCCCCCTTCCATCTCAATTTTCAGCGTGTTTTGGTGTTGTGTGAGGAGAGAGAGTGCTGAAAACTAGGGTTTTGGTTTAGTTATGTTGGGCCAAGGGCCCACTTTGGGTCCGGTTGGTCCGGTTTGGCCCGTTCGGTCCAATCTTGGTCCGATTTCTATAAAATTGGTACCGAAATTCTCGTCTCAATTTCCTCTATCACATTTAGCCATAAAAATAACATTTTTGGCTTTCTAGAATAAATTCCCATTTATGGGTTAATTAGCCATTAATTAACCGGGTCTTACAAGAGGGGTTAGCATATGACCCCAGAGTCCTTCTGGACTGTTAATTTCCACTTAAATCCATGATGGAGAAAGGGAGATGATGTAATAAAAAATTATTTTTATTTATTTATTTCGAAAATAAATTAAAATAAAATAAATAAAAATGGGTGAAGATTTTCGAAAAAATGAGGAGAGAGAAAGTGGTTAGGAAGTTTTGAAAAGGATATGATGAATTTTGAAAAAGATTTTAAATTTTGAAATAAAAATCTGAATTTTAAAGGTAAATTTCAAAAATTTGCTTTAAAATAGAGAGAAAAGATATTTTTGAATTTAAAGAGGAGAGAGAAAAGCAATAAGATAGTACAAGATTTAAAATTTTTAGATCTAATGCTCCTTGTTTTCGAAAATTTTGGAGGAAAAACACCAAGGAACACCAAACTTAAAAATTTTAAGATCAAGATACAAGGAAAACTCAAGAACACTTTGAAGATTCACAAGAACATAAGAACATGAAGAAAGAACACCAAACTTAAAATTTTTTTTTGAAAACCAAAATAAGATTTTTCGAAAACCAAAGAAAAATCAACAAGAAAACACCAAACTTAAAGTTTGGCACAAGATTTAATGTAAAAATTATTTTTGAAAAAGAATTTTAAAAAGAAGGTACCCAATTTATCAAGAACACAGACCAACGCTCTAGCCAAATGGGCAGTAAATGTAACACTTGTTTTGAAAAATATTTTTAATAACTAAGAAAAATTATTATTTTTATTTTTATTTTTATAATTTTTTTTGAAAAGAATATAAAAGACTCTGACCCAAAAGACAAAATTTTCCTAATCAAAGTAACAGGATTCACCGTCAGTTGTTCAAACTCAAACAATCGCCAGCAACGGCGCCAAAAACTTGGTGCACGAAATTGTAATGTCAATGTTCACATTACTCTCTTACAACTTCGCACAACTAACCAGCAAGTGCACTGGGTCGTCCAAGTAATACCTTACGTAAGTAAGGGTCGAATCCCACGGAGATTGTTGGTTTGAAGCAAGCTATGGTTATCTTATTATTCTTAGTCAGAAAAACAATAAAACAATTCACTTATCAAATTTGATTGCAAGGAATAAAAGGGCATAAATATAAATACTTATTGTGCAATGATGGAGAATATGTTGGAGTTTTGGAGATGCTTTGTCTTCTGAAATTCTGCTTTCCTCTGTTTTCTGATTCACGCACGCACGTCCTCCTATGGCAAGCTGTGTGTTGGTGGATCACCGTTGTCAATGGCTACCATCCATCCTTCCAGTGAAAAGGGTCCAGGTGCGCTGTCACCGCACGGCTAATCATCTGCAGGTTCTCAATCGTACCGGAATAGGATTTATTATCCTTTTGCGTCTGTCACTACGCCCAGCAATCGCGAGTTTGAAGCTCGTCACAGTCATTCAATCCTTGAATCCTACTCGGAATACCACAGACAAGGTTTAGACTTTCCGGATTCTCTTGAGTGATGCCATCAATCTAGCTTATACCACGAAGATTCTGATTAAGAGATCCAAGAGATATTCATTCATTCTACGGTGAACGGAAGTGGTTGTCAGGCACGCGTTCGTGGGGGAATGATGATGATTGTCACGTTCATCACATTCATGTTGAAGTGCGAATGGATATCTTAGATAGGAACACGCATGTTTGAATGGAAAATAGAAATACTTGCATTAATTCATCAGAACACAGCAGAGCTCCTCACCCCCAACAATGGAGTTTAGAGACTCATGCCGTCAAAGAGTACAAAGTTCAGATCTAAAAATGTCATGAGATCCAAAATAAATCTCTAAAAGTTGTTTAAATACTAAACTAGTAACCTAGGTTTACAGAAAATGAGTAAACTATGATAGATAGTGCAGAAATCCACTTCTGGGGCCCACTTGGTGTGTGCTGGGGCTGAGACTAAAGCTTCTCACGTGCCTGGGCTGTTTTGGGCGTTCAACGCCAGGCTGTAACTTGTTTCTGGCGTTGAACTCCAACTTGTAACGTGTTTCTGGCGCTGGACGCCAGACTGCAACATGGAACTGGCGTTGAATGCTAGTTTACGTCGTCTATCCTTGAGCAAAGTATGGACTATTATATATTGCTGGAAAGCCCTGGATGTCTACTTTTCAACGCAATTGGAAGCGCGTCAATTGGACTCTTGTAGCTCCAGAAATTCCATTCCGAGTGCAGAGAGGTCAGGATCCAACAACATCAGCAGTCCTTTTTCATCCTGAATAAGATTTTTGCTCAGCTCCCTCAATTTCAGCCAGAAAATACCTGAAATGACAGAAAAACACACAAACTCATAGTAAAGTCCAGAAATATGAATTTTTCCTAGAAACTAATGAAAATAAACTAAAAACTAACTAAAACATACTAAAAACTATCTGAAATTAACCCCAAAAAGCGTATAAAATATCCGCTCATCATGCGCATACGAACGGGGTGCAGACGTTGGCTGGTCTCACAGTATATACATATAAATAGAGAACGATATTCACCCTAGACTCAGAAGAATATCTAGAGCAGAATCCTCTTCTTGCGATCAGCGAACTATGGTAAAGGTACTCTTACTTCCATCTGAAGGGGGAAGGGAGAGAGAAGGGGTAAGAACTGGGGAGTTTTTAGTAGGGCCGGGGTTATTAGTTACGTTCATTTATTTGGTGTCGATTAGTAGACGAATAACATAATATAGCGAAGCAGTAAACAGAAGATAAAGATAGAAAGAGAAAGTAGAGATAATAGAAAGCATAATACAAACAAAATAATACAAGAAAATAAAACACAGAAATAGCATACAAGCAGACAAACATAAAGAAGTAGATCACACACAGAAAGGAATGCAACAGAGAATGATGCGCAGACAAGAATGATGCATGTCTAGCCCTAGCGCAGGCCATGAGCTCATGTGTCGGTTGGCTGCCAGCAATCCTGACATTTATCCGGTCACGAGTAATCCCGATTTCCTGGATACGATTTTCCGTTCCTAAATAAATGCGCATATAATAATAGCCGCTCATTTGAGACAGCCTCTGCTTACTGCAGGAAAATATATATATATATATATATATATATATATATATATATATATATATATATATATATATATATATACTCTGCTCTGCTATGAGGAAGCGGAAAATGGCTGTAGGTAACTTAGTTTCCCTACAGAGGCTCTGGGTTGCATTAAGCAACTAATATATATTGAATATAGCTCTGGGTTGCATCAAGCAACTAATATATATATATAAATATAGCTCTGGATTGCATCAAGCAACTAATATATATAAATATCTCTTTATTATATTACTCTTCTCTTTATATCTCTTTACTCTGTTCTGGTTTCTCTTTTCTCTGTATCTCTTTACTCTAATTTAATTACTCTGTTTTCTATATCTTTTTTCTCTTCTCTGATTACTCTTTTCATCTGTATCTATATTATTCTTTTTCTCTTTATCTCTTTACTTTACTCTGATTACTCTGTTTTCTGTGTTTCTCTACTCTGCTCTGATTTCTCTGCTTAACGTATGTATTTAAAGCTTATGTAAATTTCGGTATGAATAGTTAGCCTGTCCCAAGTATAGGTTCATTAAGTCTATACTGAAACAGTTTAACTTTTCATATTATACCTAACCCTAGTCGCAACTCAAGTACTAACTAAGTTGCCCTAGTTCGTTCACTAGTCTCTGTCTGTTTTTCTGTCGTTAAAATTTTACAGACTTTTCTTTGGTTTTTATCTTTTCTTTAACTTTTTATCTTTTATTTATCTTTGCCTCACTAACATGTTATTACCACTCCCTAAGTGTTTTATGAAGGTAATTATGAGATTCTGCACTTAAAGTTGTCTTTCTAAAGCTTTTACAAAAAACTACCTTTTCGCATTATTTTATTATTTTTATTAAAATATTATTTTTAATTAAATATTATTATTTAATATTTTATTATTATTTATTATTTTATTATTAAATTTTCGAAAATTACCTTGCCTTTACCTTTTAACCTTTAAAATTAACTTTTTACCCCGGTAACTTTTAATATTTCTACTTTAGCCACCCTAACTTTCAGAAATTACAAAATAACCCCTCAAACACCAAAATATTTACTTACTTGCCCTTTCTAAGATCTAAAAGGTGTTCTTCAATGTTCTTCACCACACTCAAAGTGTTCTTCATGTTCTTCGTATATTCTTCAAATTCTTTCTCTGTTTTTACCCATTTTTCAGTCTTTTCAGCAACCGATTTTTACCAAAATTCAAAATAAATTCCCAGCCACTAAAACCCCATATTTTCTACATGATTTTAACACAAATTGAACCCCAATTTAGGGCCTAGGGTTTCGTTTTCCAGCAGCCACAAGAACACACATTCATAGCTTGAATTTCATCAAATTTCATCAAAATTTCACCAAATTTTCACCAAGAATCAATCATATATGCAACCAATTTTTAGCACAGCCAAATCATACAACATTCACACAACTCAAACACAAATATTGAAGATTAATTTCGTGACACCCTACCTTGATTTGCTGCTCCAAATCCGGTTACTCTTTGAAGTGTTCTTAAAGCACTTTTTCCTCCTAAAACACATCAAGAACAACTTTAAAACTCTAAACCATCAACTAAACAAACTTCAGCAGCATCTTAGGAAGGTTATCCTCACCTTAAACGTGCAAGAAATCAAAGATCTTTGGCCCACAAGTCAAGCTAAGCAAGAGATCTAAGGAAGAACATCAAGAAAACACTTGTTTAAGCATGTTTCCTTGAAAACCGAATTGAAAGGGGAAAGGAACATCCATCTCACCTTATTTCCATCCTTGATAAGTTACATGGTTATTTAGAGGAAGAAAGGAGGATCATTTTGGTGAAATCGGAGTTTTGATTTGAGTTTTAGTTCAGAAGAAATCAAGCTTTGAAGATTAAGTGTTCATGAAAGTTTCTCTCTTTTCTCTCTTGTTATTTTCGGCCAAAATGATGAAATGAGACAGCCTTGGAGGTCTTGGGGGTGTAAGGTGAGTTGTGATTGGTTGGCTTGGAGGTGGATTAAAATTATATTAAAATATCTCTGGTGTACAACTACTAAAACTAGGTGTATCGGAACACTCATAAAAACATCTCTAAAAGTTATTTTCTGAGCTACTAGAATAAATAACACTAGTAACATATTTATTATGAGAATAGAACATGTATAATGAGGCCTTAGCATTGCTAAATTCATCAGAGAGTGCTGGTGCTAAGCTGCACCAGTAAACCGTAAACCCGGTTAAACCGATTTTATGTTTTTAACAAAAACAGACCAAGTAACCTTATAATATGATTCAAGCATTTTCTAATACTAATATAATGATAATATTATACTATTATCTCTCTCCTCTCATGAATCGAGTCTGGTTCGTCAAACAGAGACTATTTACAAAAATCATAATCAAAACTGTCAACCGATACGGTTCAAAAACTAGGTTCTTCGCGATTGCATTATCGAGCTTACCTCAGAGGAGGTTCTAGCTTAAGGATGACATAATGACAATGAGGATTGAGATGCTTGATGATATATCAGAGGTGTTCCCTTTACTGATCTTCCGGAGAAATCCGTACTTTCAGAAAAGATCTCACGTACTCAAAAATCAGGGTTGTTACAGTTTCCAAAAGGATTATTGGAGAGAACGAAAGAAAAGGGAATGGTGGTTAAGGATTGGGCTCCATAAACAGTGATACCATAGTTGTTAGAACTGGACTGACCCAGCCAGTCAGATCGAAAATCGATGAACTGGCCATGGGATCGATTCGGGTAGAACAAGGGACTGGACAAGGAAAAGAATCGATGAAAACAGGTTTGACCCGACGGTTCTAATAAAACCACTGAAATCCGGACCGGTTCGATTTTTATTTTTTTAAATCCCTCCCCACAAAAATGACGGTGTTTCCAGGTTCTTTTTTTTGGAAAAAATGAAAACCCTAACGGAGCCCCATCCCCCTTCACTCTCTCTGACTTGCTCCCACAACTCACAAGTCATAAAGAGGCAGAGCTTTCAGCCTCTCATTCCCTCACTTAGTTTGTCACCGCCATCGCACGTCGCTGCCACGTTGTCGACTCCTCTGCATTGTCTCGCTGTCTCCTGTGCATCTCCTTCACTGTGATAAACCCCAGTTTTAGAGTTTATCTTGTGTTAAATTTAGAGCATTTTATTAACCTTCTCTCACACTTATTCAATGAAATAGCATGGTTTTGTGATTCTCCCTTAAATTGTGCTTAAATGTGAAAACATGCTTTTAGACCTCTAAATTGCTAATTTTGATTCACCTTTGATTCCACTAGATGCCTTGATGTGTTTGCTAAGTGATTTCAGGTAGAAAAGGCTAGGAATGGATCAAAGGAGTGAAGAGGAAAGCATGCAAAGTGGAGAACACATGGAAAAAGCCAAAGATTTGGATATATATATTCATCCACGCGCACGCGCACCGTACGCGCATGCGTGGATCGCAAAATCTCAAGGGACGCGCACGCGTGCTGTACGCGTACGCATCGGTGGCCGCATGTGATTTCTTAAACAGAAAACGTGCCCAGCAAATTCAGAAGAGCTATGGGGCCCAATCCAAACCAACTTTGGCGCCAAAATGCTTTAAAGGACCAAGGATTGAAGAGCAAATGGGGGATTCTATCATTAGACATCATGAGGATTAGTTTAAAGTTAGTTTTAGAGAGAGAAGCTCTCACTTCTCTCTAGGATTAGGATTAGGTTTATGTCAATAATCTTAGATCTAGGTTTTAATTCATGTTTTCATCTACTTCTACTTCTCAATTCCTTGTTGTTACATATTGTTCTTCTATTCCTTTGTTGTAATTTCCTCTACTTTGTTTCCATACTTTGTTGTAGATTCACTCTTGTCTCTTGTACTTTATTTCAATTCAATTTGAGGTAATTCATGTCAATAATGTTCTCTTTGATTGTTGTTGTTAATTCCTTGCAATAATTGTTGTTAGATTTCATTCTTGTTGTAGATTTACTATGCTTTCCTTTTATACCTTCTAAGTATTTGTCAAAATGCTTGAGAAGATGTTAGAGTAGAATTTTATGTTCTTGGCTTGGGAAGGTAACTTAGGAATTCTTGAGTTACTAATGTCCAAGTGATTGATAGTTGGTAGCCATTGACTCTAGCTCTCATTAATTCAATTAGTGGATAGCTAGGACTTATGGACTTGGATTGATATAGCTCATTTGACTTTCTTCTACTTGCTAGAAGATGACTTAGTAGGATTGATCCTTGCAATTATCATATTGTGGTTAGTGATAAGGATAGAGATCCTTGACTACCAAACCTTGCCAAAACCTTTTTGTCATTTGATTTCCTTTGTCATTTACTTTTCTTGTTTCTCATCCAAAACCCCGAAATATACATGTCCATGGCCAATAACAAGAACACTACCCTGCAATTCCTTTGAGAGACGACCCGAGGTTTAAATACTTCGGTTTATAATTTTAGGAGTTTGTACTTGTGACAAACAAATGTTTGCATGAGAGGATTCCTTGTTGGTTTAGAGACTATACTTCGACGAGATTTCATTTGTGAAATTCTAAACACACAAAAATCCAAATCATCACACTGCGTCATCGCCTAAGTCCATGGCTCGCCTTCATCGTATTGTCGCGTCTCCTTCCTCCTGTGCGTCTCTCATTATCATCGTTCTGTCCTCGTCTGGCATGGCTTGCCATTGCTGTTGCCTCCCCCTTGCCAGTCTCTACTTCGCTGTGCTTGGTTTTTCTATTCTCTACGCGTGTTCCACCTCTGCCTTGTGCCTCCTTTGATTCTGCTTCTGGAGCTCTCCACCTCGTACCTCCTCTGTTTCTGCTTCTGGACCTCTCCACCTCGTGCCTCTTTTGACTTTGGCTTTATGATGGGAATACTGACAATTTGATTGAAACTCTGAGATGGTTCTGCTTCTAGACTTCTGCTTTTTTATTTGTTATTGTATATTGATTTTTAAAACTTAATTGTTGCTATTTAATTGTAGATTTAGAATAGATAAATTAATGTTTATTAGAATTTATATAGAATGACATTTTAAAGCAAATTTGAAAGTAATTAGAATTTGATGCTAGTTGAAATTTATATATAAATTGTTATTGTTTTAAACTTTTGATGCTAATTAGAATTTGTATAGAATACTTTATTGTTGCTGGTTTATTAATACATGATTGTTTCTTGTTTAATGTAAATTTACTACTTAACTGTTATTATATAGAATACTTGATTATTGCTGGTTTAATATTTGATTGTTACTAGTTTAATATAAATTTAATACTTAATTGTTACTATATTAATATTCGATTATTGTTGTTTTAATGTAGATTTAATACTTGATTGTTACTCTTATTGTTACTATTACATAATTGTTTTAATATAGATTTAATGCTAATTAGAATTTTTCTATTAGTTATTTTTAGAAATTAAGATTTAATTGTTGGTAGAATATTAGTGAAGAAACTAAGTTGGATTGTCTAGTGATTAGCTCACTAGTTTGCTTAAGCAAGTGTCAGAGGTTCGAATACCACCTTGTACATGCAACAACCAATTGGCCAGCGGTAAATCCTTAAATGGAGCTCAATACCGCGGCAGATTAGTCCTTGACCTGCCGGATTGGGAGATATCGTAGAAAACCAAAATGTTAGTGAAGATATTTATTTCCTATTAATATAGGTTTTATATTTGTTAATTGACTATTTTATATTTGTATTTAAATAGGACCGGATTAACCGGTTCAACTAGTGACCCAATAGTTAAACTAGTAATTCAGTGACCTAGTAGCCTGACCAAGTCGATCACCGGTTCAATTCTAACAAGTATGAGTAATATTGAGTCATGACTTAGTCGGTGAATTTGTGACTCACTGTGGTTGGAACTCAGTTTTGGAGGCTATTTGTGAAGAAGTACCAATGGGGATGTGGCCTCTTTATGCAGAGCAAAAGTTGAACACAGTGATTATGGTGCGAGAAATAAATGTTTCTTTTGGGTTGGGGAGAGTGGAGACGAGGAAGGTGATAGGGAGTGAAGGGTGGTGAGTGGCAATGAAGGTCAGGGACTATTTTTTCGTTAATGTCAAGGACTGTTTTGTCCTCTTCATACATGTGGACACTTAATTGTCACGAATATGAGTTTGCGTGCCAACTCAGCATTAGTGAGCCATGCTAGAAAATGGACAAATAACTGTTATGCCTGATGGAAAAAAATGTTGAGAATATTGTGAAATAACTAAATAAATAAATAAGAAAGATATAAATATAAAATTCCTAGTATTAATGTTCACAATATAATTATTGTAATATAATAGAAGTAATTTTACTAAGTAGGATCGTATGTAAAAGAGAGAGAAGAGTATAAGAGAGAGAATATTATTTTACTGATGTGTATAAGAGAGAGAGAATAGTATTTGTTGTTGTGTTTTCATTCAGAGGCTTAAGCCTCTATTTATAATGAAACATTTTCAAACTATATTTAATAGAGTCATCCTTGGTAAAGAGAGTTTCATTGAAAATGGGCATCCACATCAGTACTTATCACAACACTCCCCCTTGGATGACCATTTAGGATTATTGCCTCGTTAAAACTTTACTAAAGAAAAACCCAGTGGGAAAAAACCTTAGTGAAGGAAAAAGAGTACAATATCCTTTGGTGATGGGGACTGCCTCATTAAAAACATTGTCAAGAAAAATCCAATGGGAAAAAAACCTGACCAAGGAAAAAAGAGTACAATCTCTCCCTCTTTCCGACATCATTTAATGTCTCGAAATTGGCGCATCCCAATCTCATGTACCAATCTTTCAAAGGAGGATTTTGGGAGTGACTTTGTAAATAAATCTGCCAGATTATCACTTGAGCGGATCTGTTGGATATCAATTGTCCCTTGATTTTAAAGATCATGAGTGAAGAATAATTTGGGAGAAATATGCTTTGTTCTATCACCTTTGATGTATCCGCCTTTAAGTTGAGCAATGCATGCTGTATTATTTTCAAATAGGACAGTTGGAGCTATCTTATGATCAATTAGTCCACATGATGACAGAATATATTGGATCAAACTCCTGAGCCAAAAACACTCGCGACTTGCTTCATGAATCGCTAGTATTTCGGCATGATTAGAAGATGTTGCAACAATCGTCTGTTTTATGGACCTCCAAGATATAGCCATTCCACCATATGTAAATAGGTATCCTGTTTGAGATCTCCCTTTATGTGGATCAAACAAGTATCCATCATTTGCATAGCCAACTAGTAGTGACTTAGATCCATAGGGATAAAACAATCCCATATCAACCGTTCCATGAAGATATCGAAAGATTTGTTTGATTCTACTCCAATGTCTTCTGGTTGGAGAAGAACTATATCTTGCTAGTAAATTCACAGCAAATGATATATCGGGTCTTGTATTATTAGCAAGATACATTAGCACTCCAATAGCACTAAGATATGGTACTTCAGGACCAAGGATATCTTCATTTTCTTCTTTAGGATGTAATTGATCCTTTTCCACATCCAAAGATCTTACGATTATTGGGGTACTTAATGGATGTGACTTATCCATATAAAATCTTTTCAAGATCTTCTCTGTGTATGTTGTTTGATGAATAAAAATCCCATTTTTTATATGTTCGATCTTCAGACCGAGACAAAATTTAGTCCTTCCATGATCTTTCATCTCAAACTCTTTTTTTAGAGTTTTTATAATTATTGGAATCTCTTCAGGAGTTCCAATGATATTTAAATCATTAACGTACACAGCAATTATAATGAATCCAGATGCAGTTTTCTTTATGAAAACATATGGACAGATATCATCATTCTTGAATTCGTTTTTGGCCAGATACTCAGTAAGACTATTATACTACATTCTTCCAGATTACTTTAGACCATATAAAGATCTTTGCAATTTGATTAAGTATAACCCTTGCGAATATACATTGGATGGTTTAGATATCTTTAGTCCTTCAGGGACTTTCATATAGATATCCCAATCTAATGAGCCGTATAAATAGGCTGTTACTACGTCCATTAAATGCATATGCAGTTTATGATATGCAGATAAACTAACCAAATAACGCAATGTTATTGCATCCACTACAGGGGAATATGTTTCTTCATAATCTATACCGGGCCTTTGTGAAAAACCTTGTGCTACAAGTTGAGCTTTGTAGCGTACAACTTCATTTTTCTCATTTCATTTTCTCACAAATACCCATCGGTATCCAACAGGTTTTACATCTTCAGGTGTACGGACTATAGGTTCAAAGACTTCACGTTTTGCAAGTGAGTCTAATTCAGCCTTCATGGCTTCTTCCCATTTTGGCCAATCATTCCTTTGTCAACATTCTTCGACTGATCTTGGTTCAAGATCCTTACTTTCATGCATGATATTTAATGCCACATTATATGCAAATATTTCATTAACAATTGTCTTATTTCGGTCCCATTTCTCTCTTGTAAAGACATAATTTATCGAGATCTTGTCATTTTCACAATTTTCAGGCACCTGAACGTCTTCTGCCGTTAAAACTATATCAAAATTTTGGACAACTGCAGGTGTCTCTACTATGTCTTTTTCAACAGGAATCGTATTTACCTCTTTTCTTTTTGGAGGATTTTTGTCTTTAGAACCGACAGGCCTGCCACGCTTCTGACGTGAATTTGCTTCGGTGGCTACTTGTCCTATTGGGACATCAATTCGAATTGGGCCATTTTTTGCTGGTATATAAGATTTGGTTATCCTCTTTGTATCAAAAAATGCATCAGGCAATTCATTTGCTATTCTTTGCAAATGTATAATCTTTTGAACTTCTAGTTCACACTGCCCTGATCGAGGATCTAAATGCATCAAGGATGATGCATTCCAATTAAGTTCCTTTTCAGAAAGCTTATTCTCTCCCCCTAATGTTAGAAATTTTGATTCATCAAAATGGCAATCCGCAAACCGGGCTTTAAAGACATCTCCAGTTTGTATCTCAAGATGCCTCACTTTAGAGGGAGAATCATATCCAACATATATCCCCAATTTTCTTTGGGGTCCCATTTTAGTACGATTAGGTGGTGCAATGGGAACATATATCGCACACCCAAATATTCTTAAATGGGAAATATTTGGCTGCTGGCCAAAAGCTAATTGAATAGGAGAGAACTGATGGTAACTCGTTGGCCTCAAACGAATAAGTGCTGCGGCATGTAAAATAGCATGCCCCAAACCGAGGTTGGGAGATTTATTCTCATAAGTAAGGGTCTAACAATTAATTGGAGGCGTTTAATAAGTGATTCTGCTAACCCATTTTGTATGTGAACATAAGCTACTGGATGTTCAACACTTATTCCATTAGCCATACAATAAGCATCAAAAGCTTGGGAAGTAAATTCACCAGCATTATCAAGACGAATTGCTTTGATTGGATTTTCTGGAAATTGTACTTTTAATCGAATAATTTGAGCCAGTAATCTCACAAATTCCAGGTTGCGAGAAGATAATAAGCACACGTCTGTCCATCTCGAAGATGCGTCTATTAGGAGCATAAAATATCTAAAAAATCCACATGGTGGATGAATAGGTCCACATATATCGCCTTGAATTCTTTCTAGGAATTCATGGGACTCAAATCCAATCTTTACTGGTAATTGGCCTTAAAATTAACTTCCCTTGAGAACATGCAGCACAACAAAATTCACTAGTTTTAAGAATCTTCTAATTCTTTAGTGAATGTCCATGGGAGTTTTCAATAATTCTCCGTATCATGGTTGTTCCCGGATGACCTAATCGGTCGTGCCAAGTTATGAATTTATTTGGACTAGTAAACTTCTGGTTTACAGTGGCATGTGATTGAATTGCACTAATCTTGGTATAATATAACCCAGATGAAAGTGAGGGTAATTTTTCTAATATAACTTTCTTATTTGAATCATGAGTTGTGATACATAAATACTCATGATTTTTCTCATTCATTGTCTCAACATGATATCCATTTCGGCGAATATCTTTGAAACTCAACAAGTTCCTCAGGGACTTGGTAGATAATAGTGCATTATTTATTATAAATTTTGTTCCTCCAGGAAACAAAATTATAGCTCTTCCGGAGCCTTCTATCACATTGTCTGAGCCAATAATAGTATTAACATATTCCACTTTTGGCACAAGATGGGTAAAATATATATCACTTTTGAGAATGGTGTGCGAACTTGCACTATCCGCAAGGCATACATCTTTTATTATATATCCTTACCATTTTCTTCAAAGACAAATAATAATAATAAAATGAGTAGAAATACACATGCAATAGTTTTGAAATTCATAAATATCATATTTGAAATTCAGATGCATAAAAATAAAACTTAACAAAAATTTATGAATACTTAACAAACTCACATATTAAACTATTCCATCATTGATCAAATAACCAATATTTCCTTCAAGATCCTCAAAGAAATTAGATACATCATAATGAGTGGTGGAATTTTCATCATTTGAAACAAAATTTGTTTCCTTTCCTTTGTCATCCTTTTTCAAGGATGCTTGATAAAGATCAACTAGGTGCCTTAAGGTACGATAGGTACGTGACCAATGGCCCTTTCCACCACAACGGAAGTATTTATCCTCAATTGATTTACTTTGCCCATTGTTTCTTTCTTTATCCCACTTCTGGTGAGATCCTTTCTTATGAATATAATTCTTCTTCCTTCCATAATTTTTCTTATTACCAAAATCTTACCATTTACCTCTTCTGGGGTTATGATTTGCCGCATTTGCTTCAGGAAATAGGGCGGCGCCAGCTGGGCGCACTTCATGATTTCTTAAGAGCAACTCATTGTTGCGTTCAGCAACAAGAAGGCAAGAAATTAGCTCAGAATATTTTTTTAAATCCTTTTTCTCGATACTGCTGCTTCAGGAGAACATTCGAGGCATGGAAGGTCGAGAAAGTTTTTTCTAACATATCGAGCTTGAGGAAGTATCACTGTCTTTTGATGATTGTACCTTTCTTCAAGATCTTTTCACGGATCTGTAGGATCTTTTAATGTGGGATATTCATTTTTCAATCATACGTCAAGATGACAACGAAGGAAAATCATGGCCTTGGCTTTATCCTTCTAGGATGTATTATTTTCAACCTTAATGGTATCTCCAAAATCCATTGAATCAAGTTGAATTGTAGCATCTAGTATCCATGATAAATAATTGTTTCTAGATATATCAAAAGTATTAGATTCAAGATGAGAGAGCTTCGACATAATGAAAATTTGTTACCTGAGTCTTCCTAAAATTTGATTAGAGTCTCATGCTGATAACGTATTGTGAAATAACTAAATAAATAAATAAGGAAGATATAAATATAAAACTCCTAGTATTATTGTTCACCAATATAATTATTATAATATAATAGAAGTAATTTTACTAAGTAGGATCGTATGTAAAAGAGAGAGAAGAGCATAAGAGAGAGAATATTATTTTACTGATGTGTATAAGAGAGAGAATAGTATTTGTTGTTGTGTTTCCATTTTATAATAAAATATTTTTAAACTACATTTAATAGAGTCATCCTTGGTAAAGAGAGTTTCATTGGAAATGGGCATCCACATCAGTACTTATCACAACAGAGAATTAATATGTATATTAATTTTTTTTGGGAGATTAAAATATCTGCTTTTAAAATTATTGGGGACTGATTTGGGTAATTATTCATATTAATTATTTAAATTTAATTACTAAAAATTAGATTAAAAATTAATTATAACTTAATAATTGATAATATAGATTATATTAGTACGTAAATAATATCAAATATATAAGGTTAATATATAATTTGTTGAGGGTTAATTTATTATAAAAATTTTCTTACAAATTTTGTAGTATGTGAAAATAGTAATTTTATTTTTTATTATTATTTGAGAAATTATTTATAATTTTTTATTATATAATTAACTTAATTAATAATTTTTATTATTATTTTTTGATAAACTCCTATTTTACGATGAATTTTGGGTTGAAAAAAAGGAATTTATCAACTTATCTTGTATTTATTCATTGAAATTGCATGTTTTTGTGAATTTTTTCTAATTATACTTAATTATGAAAAACATGTTTTTTATACTTTAAAATTGCTAAATTTAATTCACTTTTATCCCATTCGATGCCTTGATATGTTTGTTTAAGTGATTTAATGTTTAGAAGGTAAGAATGACTTGAAGAAATGAAAAAAAAAAAAACATAAAAAAGTGAAGGAATCATGAAGAAATGAAGTTTTGAAAATCTGCCCAGTCATGCGTACGCATGACAGATGCGTACGCATCTCCTTGAATTTGTGTGTACGCATGGCATATGCATACGCACGAGTGGCGGTACGTGATTTACTTAAGTAAACACATGGCTCGCAATTTCAAGCCTAGTTTTGGCCCAATCCAACTCATTTCTGATGCATATTAAGGCAAGACTCAAGAAGGATAAAAAAAAAGGAGTATAGTAATAATTTAGTATGATGTTTCATGTAGAAATCCTAGAGAGAGAAGCTCTCTCTTCTCTCTAGGAATTTAAGATTTTTAGGTTAATTTCTCCTTAGTTTAGGTTTTAATTTTTGTTCTAGTATAATTTTTTTTTTTACATTTTCTTGTTCTATTGCCTTAATCCTTTTAGTTTTATTTGTTAGTTTCTTTAATTTTGTCAATTTTGAGTTATGAACACTTATTAAATTATTGTTTACTTTAATGCAATTTAATCTTTTTCATGTTTAGTGATGCTTGTTTAATTTGTGATTATTACTTTCTTGTTTTGGTAGTTATAGATGTTATAATTTTTGCAATTTATGATATTTTTTTTATGCATTCTAAGTGTTTGACAAAATGCCTTCTTTAATTTTAGAGTAGAATTTTACATAGTTATCAGAACTAAACCGGTAATCAACTCGGTCATATGACCGGGTCACTGGGTTACTGGTTCAACCGGTGGGTCACTGATTCACCCGGTTAACCTGGTCATAACTAAAAAATATAAAATTATATAAATAAAATTGAAATAATGTCGTAAAACTTAAAATGTGAGTCTTACAAACATTAATAATCAAATATCAAGTCTTAAACATAACTAATAATCTAAAAGAAGAGTTAATAAACTAGTCTCTAGTGGCAAATATGTTCTCAATTTAAATCAACAAGAGCAAGTTAAAGATAACACAATCATTAAATCAAGTCCAAGGGGTGAGCTCGAAGTCAGCATCAACATCTTCATAGGACAAATTAGGAGCTTGATCAACATTTTTCTCATTTTGATTTGCATCCATATCTTCCATAGCATTGTTACTTGGTCCATGATTATCTTGGTCATCTTTCAAATTTAATTGATCTACATTTGTGTATTTTTGACAAATCAATATCAAGAATAATTTGTAATAGAAACTGACAATTAAAATATTCAAGCAATTGAAGAATTTACCAAGATTATCCAAAGTTGGTTGAATGGACATATTTACCAAATCATTTCTTAGAGCATCAACTTCTTTAGGAGTTAAAAACGGCCGTGAATCTTCCAATATCCAATCCGAATGGTCATCAAATGCATCAAGACAAATTGGATCATAGCTTTGCTTTTTCATTAGATTCCTATGTTATCAAGTTATGTAATTACTAAACTAAAGATTAAATTTTAATGAACAATACTTTTTAAAATTAGATAAATAATTAGAGAAGATACCTTTGTTATAGCCTTAAGTTATAATAAACGAAAACAAGATCATTAAGCTTTTGATGTTCTAACCGATTCCTCTTCTTTGTGTGGATGTGTTCAAAAATACTCCAATTTCGCTCACAACCTGAAGAACTACAAATTTGACTTAAAACATGAATGGCTAACTTTTGTAAATTTGGTGCTCCAGTTCCATAAGATTCCCACCATTGGTCTTAAAAACAAAAGAGGCAATGCATTACAATTAGCTTTTTTAAATAAATAAATGAATAAAGAAAGATAAAACTAAATAAAATATTTATCTGGCATCACTGTGCTTTGTTTACGCATTACAGATTGTCTTCCAAAATCATCTTCAGCGTTTGCATATATTCTAGTCTCACTTGTCAACTTAGTATTCAATTCTAGATCATCATATGAATATTTCTCAATTACATCTAGTAGGCCAGAAGTGATTTGCTTATGTTTTTCAAATTCAGCAGCATTGAATCGAAAAGCAGGGTTTAACCAATATCCAGCAGCATGAAGATTTTTTTTAAGTTGTGAATCCCAACGAGTATCCAAAATCTTCAAGTAAGGCTCCATAATCTTCTTTCTTCGTTGAAACCTCTTCACCATCTCTTCTCTAGCCATATTAAAAGCTTGATAAAGAAAATCTATTGCAGCTTTATCTTCACTATCCACAATACGAAGCACACGAACAAGTGGCTCAGTAAGCTTAACAATATCTGTACATTGATTCCAAAACTTAGAGTCTAAAACTCGATCGACAAATGTTTTAACTTTAGCTTCTTTGGAGTAGGCTGAGATTGTCCATTCTTTAGAAGTTACCATAGCTCTTAATGCATCTTTTTGAGCTAGAATACTATGCAAAGCTATGAAATTGGTAGCAAAGCGAGTTGGAGCTGGACGAAGTATTTCTCGTCCACCGGTAAACTTCCTCATAAGATACAGTGTATGACAATGATTATATATGTATTTAGTAATCTTTGGAGCATGTGAAACTGTCTCACTGACTTCATTCAACTTTCCAATATCTTGCAACATCAAATTAATACAATGCACAACACAAGGAGACCAATACAACTTAGGGAATTCAGCTTCCAACAACCTTCCAACAGCAACATAATTTGCAGCATTGTCCGTCACTATATGAACAACATTTTCAGGATTGACAAAGTTGACAACATCCTTAAAAAGTTTAAACAATAATTCAGCAGTCTTGGAGGCATGAGAAGCATCAACAGACTTTAGGAAGATAGTTCCTTTAGGACAATAAACCAAGAAGTTAATTAAAGTGCGCCTACAACGATCAGTCCATCCATCAGCCATGATAGTACATCAAATTTGCTTCCAAATTCCACGATACCATTCAATCATCTATTTCACATCCTCCACCAACTTACTCAACAAATACCCACGAAATCTACCAAAGTTTGGACCTTTATATCTTGCACCCATGTTTTCAATAGCATCAATCATTGGTTGGTAATATGCTGAATTAACTGCATTAAATGGCACAGAAGCATCAACCATCTACTTTGCAATGGCAATGTCACATTTTTCTACAATTTCTTTACTTTGTAATACACTTTTTATCGTTGGTTGGGCTCCAGGTGTTCTTGAAGATGGAAAATAAGTCTCTATTCCAGTAGTTTTTTTCCCTTTCCTAGCTGCAGGTGGTGGCAACCTTGTCCTTGAATGTTGTTGTTGTTGCTGTCGTGCTTCAAGCTCTTCCATTCTATCAAATTCTCTTTCAACATCATCACATGCTCCATAACTTTCTGCATAATTTTCTTGAGTTTTCCTTTCCTTATTCATAAATTCTTCAATATTTTGCCCAAATTGATGAGCAACAACAGGTGGAACCTTTTTGCACTTCTCAACATCTCCTCCTTTTCCAGCCAGTGATACTTAAATCAATTAATCCCACCTCCCATAACAGGTTTGTCACAATATATGCACATCATAGTAATTTTTCCTGTTTTTTTCACAATTTGTTTACAATGACCCCAAACTGGATCAGTCTTTCCACTATTATTATAAACTCTTTTAGTGGTAAGATCAGGGGTAGGAGTTGCTGATGATGCTTGTTCTTGAGATGGTGGTGTCTCTGATGGTGTTTGAGATGAAGCCATTTTTAAAATTCTAGCAAAAAAACCAAAAATATTTTTAGCAACAAAAGATTTGCTTAAATCACCTTTTAAGCAACACAACAACCACCATTATTTCACCAAAGTTCACTGATTCAACTAACAGCAACTCTAAACAAACCAGCAATAAACAACAATAGCTCTAAAAAAACCATAATAAAATACAAATATACAATAGCAGCAACCAGCAACCAGCAACTAAAAAACTATATACCAAATTACCAACACGGCAACCAGCAACAGCAGTAACCAGCAACAAATAGGAAAAATACATCAACCAGCAACAACTCAACAGATTTTAACCAGCAACAATACAACCATTTTTAACTAATATACCAACCAGCAACCAGCAACAATACAACAATTCAAGAACAATTTTAACTAAAATTCGACCAGCTTCAACAACTACTCTACAAAATCAAATTTATCCACTAGATTCCATAACAATAGGTCAATAGCAACTAAAATATCTTCAGGTTCAACAACTCTAAAAATCAAATACAACAGCAAGTCAGCAACTGACCCGAGGGAGCAGAGGCACTAAGACAGAAGATGAATACTTTCTGAGCTTTCTCACGACCACCACTTCCACCCAAATGACCAGAGGGAGCAGAAACTGAGAGTGACGGAGAGGTGAGGCCGCAGAAGATGAGAGCTTTCTGAGCTTTCTGAGAGTGACGGAGAGGTGAGGCCGAGACTGAGAGTGACGACGAGGTGAGGCCGAGACTGAGAGTGACGACGAGGTGAGGCCGAGACTGGGTGACGACAGAGTGACGATGGTGAGGCTGTGAGGGTGAGGGTGAGGGACTGCCGACGGAGAGATAAGGTTGGCTGGGGGGTGTATCGACGGTGACTGGTGAGGATTCGGCGGTGAGGGACTGCCGATTGATGAACTCAGAGTCTCTGACACTCAGAGATGCCATTAGGGATTTGATTTAGAGCCAATGGGGGGAAGGGGGGATTTAAGGTTTCATTTCACAGTTTCAACGAAGGGGGGGGATGATTAGAACGACGCCATTCAGGGTTTAAAAAAAAAATTGCACCACCCAGACCGGGTCAAATCACCTGGCCGGGTCACCGGTTTTCATCAAAACCCGTCGGGTTGAACCGGATTCCACCGGGTTCATTGCATGTCCGGTTCAACGAGCGGCTCGGCCCGGCCAGGTGACCCGGGTGACCGGATTTCTGGTTGAACCGGCCGGGTTTGATAACTATGAAATTTTACATTTTTGGCATGAAATTGAGGATTTAGGTGACATTGAGTCATTGATGTCCAATATTGATTGGTAATTTAGGGTTGTTAGTTGGTTTTGTTTTCACCGACGCTAGTATTTCACTAAGTCTAGTTAGTGAGTTGGCTAGAACTTGTGAATTAAGATCAATTATGCCTATTTGACTTTTTTCTAATATTTGGAGATGATGAAGTGGGATTAACTTTTCTTAATTACCATGCTTGTGTTTAATGACTTGGATAGAAAATCTTAACTCTCAATCCTTGCCAAGATTCTTTTTAGCACTTGAATTTTCTCGTTTGCTCTTCATTTTCTTGTAATTTAATTTTTTGTATTTTGCTATCAAAATCCTTTTTCTCATAATCAATGATACGTGCACCTCAATGCAATTCCTCTGAGAGACAATCCGGGATTTAAAACTCTCGATTTTTATTGATTTAAATTTGTGACAACAAATTAAACTCTGATATGGGTCATTTGTTGGTTTGGAACTATACTTGCGACGAGATTCTTTTAGAAAAATTTTGAACCGACGTTTGGCCCGACATTACTTTTTTACAAAAAGTATTAGTTTCTACTATTTATATATTTTTTCAATACTAATAAGTAAATAGATATTTACACTATTATATTTATTATCTTAGACGATGGTTTAAGTTGGTTAGTATGTTAAATAATGTACATAACATCTTATATCTTATTAATTTATCCATATTAAGAGAAAAAAATTATACAATAAATTATATGTTATAAAAATTAGTTGATTTATATATAAATTAACTATATGATCATTACAAAAAATTAAAAAAAATTATTTATTATATATAATAATCTTTGAAATATATAGTGTCATGTATATATTAGGATGATCTATTTTAATTATGTGACTGGTTATTATTATTTTTACTTTTTATTATATTAATAAATAATATTTAAAACTAAAAGAGACAAAAAAATATATTTAAAAAATTTTTTAATTTGAATTAAAAAAATTTTATGTAAGTATATCCAATTTTTATATATACTAAATATTATAATATTTAATGGTATAGTATTTATTACAGAAAAAAGTGAGTTAGAGAGAGTGATATGCAAAATCAAGGCTGAGGATGGTCTAAAAGAAAAAAAAAAGAAGAATTCGAATTTGAGGTAGAAATTAGAGTTACTAATTCAAGAAATTGATTTATGTATACATAAATTAGAATAAATTAGTAATTTTATATTCATGTGGATTTAGCTGGTTTCATGGGGCGAGTATTTATGTCACCGTCTATTTCACATGGTCGAGTTCTCACCTGTGGAATTTTACGGATCCTCGTCTAGTCCCAAATCACGAGTAATTAACCCATTTCGACTGAATTTTTTATTATCCTTATTGCTAGTATTCGTTGGTTCGTGACATGAAGCTATTCTAACCACTCAATAAATTTTCATATAATCAAAATTCAAGCTATATTATCTATAATAAATTAATAATTTATAACAATATAAAAAAAGATATAAAAGTTTAATGTCTAATTTTATCTTCTCATTTTATCCTTACTACTATAATTCAAAAGTGTTCAGTTATTCTCTGAATTTGTACAAAAGTCACATTGTGTAGTAGTTATTATATCCAAAATTGTTACAAAAATCATGCATGTTGTCTAACAAATTTTATAATTACTAAAATTTATATATGAATATTTATTTATTCATTTTTAAGATTTTATTTTTTTTATTTTGAAAGTGTTGAATATTTTTTTATTTTATTTATAATATAAATAGTAACCTGTTATTTTATTTAATATTTCATAAATTTAGATTCTGATTTCTTTTATTTTTTTTGTCATGATTGAATTAAATAGTCCCATTAAATGATTGACAATTTTAATTTCTATTGTAATAACTATTTTCTCTTATTATAATATTGATTATCGTATTTGACATTTTTTATTTATATAATTTATACTGATATATAGTAATATTTTATTTTATATAATACTTAATAAATTAAAAGAAAAATGAGAGTTTAGTATCCAATTCTTTTTTTTTTTCATTCTACCCCTACCACTATAATCTAAAATAAAACGTGCTGCTATACAAAAATCATGTTCTGTACTACTCTTTTCCTTGATATATCTATGTATGAAAACAACCTATGTAATAATCGTAAGCTCATAACCTTCATAAAATATTCTCTCTTCTATTCAACAGTGGCCGCCATTTTCTTCTTTTCAACAGCTTGCCTCTACTTGATTGCCTAAAAACATCATATGCATCGCATATAGCTCCTCCCTTGTGTCGCTGCCTCATTAGCATTTATTTGTCCTTCTACATTGTATGTCTTGCACGGTGAATAAACATGTGTAAAATTTCTCTAAAAACAATATTGGATATTATTTATTTATATTTTTTTATTAAATTTATGCTGCAAATAGTAACATTTTATTTCATTTAATACCTAATAAATTTAGACTTTGATTTTCAAAAAATTCTCTTTAACATAGTTGAATTGAAATATTCTTATGATATAATTGGCAACTTTAATTTCTGTAATAATTGTCAATAGTGTCTTGCCAAACTTCATATTCATCAAGTAATATTTATAGTCTTTAATTTATCATCCCAAAAATTTAGTATAGTGCATATTTCGACCAACGTGTAATTTCAAGAAAAAAAACTAGATAAATAAATATTTATTTATTTATTTTTAGAAGTTTAATTTTGATGCTTGGCACTGTAAAATATTTTACATAGTCGTACAATCAAAACTGTTTTATTGGATGACCATTCACGTGATCAATGTAAAAAGTAGTTATTTTTGCTAATGTGACGTTATGTAATTTGATGCACGTATAAAATGATTTTACACTGACAGTGCATCAAAATTAAATTCTATTTTTAAAACTTTAATTTTTTTATTTTAAAAATGTTGGATATTTTTTATTTAATTTATGTTGTAAATAGTAATATTTTATTTTATTTAATATATAATAAACTTAGACTATGAATAAAAACTTATATATATTTATACCTGACATATTTAATAATTCACATATATATTAAATTGTTTTAACACAATTACGAGTAAAATTGTTGTTTTGTAAGGAAAGAATTTAACAATGAACATTTTAAAACAAATACAAATAAGAATTAAGAATTAAGAATTACGTTAAAAGATTAAGTATTTTTTAAAAAGATTTTTTTTTAAAACAATAAACATTTTAAAAATTAAGAATTACTAAAAAAATTTTTACTATTTATTTTGCATCATTTTATTAATAGCCAATAAAAAAATAAAAGAATATGATAGCTAATATAAAAATGATTGACTGAAAATATTTATCATATTTAATATATCATGATATCATTATTTATACATGTATAAGTAATTTTTTTTTTTATCAAAGATAAGAGACTCAAACCTGCAACCTCTTAATTGAGTATGGAGAGAATATTCCATTTGAGCTATTACTCATTGGCGTATAAGTAATTAAAATAGTGAGATAATAAAATTTAATTTTTTACTACTTGCATATAAATGACAATAGCATACTTAAATGTAAATGATAATAACATAGTGATCTAAATAAATTTGAATACTCATATTACATGATGTCAGCCAAAAAAAATAATAATAAAGGCAAAACTTTTAAATAGACAATAACATGAAATAAAAAATATTATTTTTGGTGACAAAATTTGATCTACATATATATCGCATACATATTCAAATTTTCATATATGAAAATATATCAATCTAATGGATCAGATTGGAACTAGAATGAAGAAGATAAAATTTAATATATAATATTAATAATGAACACTAAAACGTATCTTTTTTTTTTTAAATTCCAACTCAAATCTAATAATAAAGAGAATAGAATTTAAAAAATAAAAAATAAGAGAGCAATTTGGAGCATTGAAAAAAAGAAAATCATTATTAGTGTTTTTGGGTGAGTAACCTGGATGTAACTTGGTTCCTGACAGTTGATGCCGAGTTGTTGTCCTCAACGCCGAGCTACAGGTTTTGAAGGTCCGAGTTCTTCGTCCAGAGATATATCACGTCACAGAAAGTGTGAACAAAAGGGGAGTAGTGTACCTGCAAAAGGCACTCCGATGTTTAAGTCAGTATGGTGTATTCAATATGTCTTTCGAAAAATACCTTACCTTCTTAATATAGGGAGAGGTATTTGACGGTTTCATTGGTCATGATTATTCGTGTTGAAAGGCAATTATGTTGTATTTGGCTGTTATGATGCTCGGCCAGACGTTTTGCTCTGAGTTGTACCGTTTGGACGAGTTATGACTATTAACCCGAATTATAACGTACGATGCCGAGTTATATCTTCGGATTGTAATAGTCATATCACAGCTCCCAAGCTTAGCCTGAGGATATTTTTAATGAAGCAGGTTAAGCTTTTGATGAGCTATAACTCGGCGAGTGGGATAGTTATGGAGCCCCCAGTTCAACATACTTTATTAAAGATAATGTGAAATAATAGTTTGGAAAAAGTGACAATTTTAAATGAAGAGAGAAAAAGGTATTGATGGCATTAAAAGAGGTTTTCATTTCCAATACCATCTGAACCGTTGATTTGATTGATGAAACTCAACCGGTGATGGTTTCGTTTAATTAACTGAGTTGGAATCCAAATGGTTTTATCCAAATCATAACTTCACTTGGGTTAAGAGTTGCTTGGGAAGGTTATTGAGAAAGAAATGAGTAAAAGAGGTACGTGCTTTTTTTCTGCTCTCTGTGTACTCTTCCTTCTTCTTCTTTTGAATTTTTGTTTTTGAATATGGGTTTTGAGAAAGAGAGAGAGAGAGAGAAAAAGGAAAGAGTAGACTGGTCATATGATTGGGTTAGTGAAGATGTTAAAATGCGAACTTCTTTGTTTACTGATGCTGAAGCTGTGAGAGAAATAGATTTGAAGAAGATAGTTAAAGTAGGTTCTGGAGTTCGTGTTGAGTTGTTACCATGTTCCAGTGTGGACCGTGTGTTTCATAGGGGAGGGGGTTTTGAATTTTTCTACATCCATAGCCGTGTCTTAGAGGAGTTGAGAGTAAAGCTTCCATTTTCAGATTTTCAATGTCAAGTGTTGAAGCAGTTGAACTATGCTCTCTCTCAGCTTCATCCCAATGGGTGGGCTTTTTTGCGAAGCTTTGAGATTTTGATGGAATATCTGGAAGAAAAGCCCTCATTAGAGCTGTTCTTCTTTATGTTCCAGGCCAAAGGTGTCTGGAAAGGTGGTTAGATTAATTTGAATAGTTCTCCAGGGTTTGCTATTTTTAAATTATATAAGTCCTCCTTCAAGGACTTTAAGGAAATGTATTTAAAGGTTAGAAGTGTTGAAGATGATTTTCCGTTCTATTTAGATCAGGATTTAGGTGAAAAGTTTCCCTTGTGGTGGTGTTCGGAGCCTCAGAATATTCTCGGATTTAAAACAATAAGTCCGAGAAATGAATGTGTTATTGAGTATTTGGTGGAAGTTGTCGACCAAAAAGAATTAATCTTGGTTTTTGATTTACTGCAATGGGACAAGAATAGGCAAGCTATGATAGATTACTTAGGTAAGCTTCTGAAGTATGGTGGTGTAGGCATAGTTTGAATATTTGCCTAACTGTTTGATTTTGTTTTTTGTTTTAGGGGGGAAATATCCCGGTATTTCTGCGGCTACCTTAAGATCTCAGGTGAAGAGTAAAAATCTTGAAAAAGAGGTGTCGTCGTCCAAAGCGGATAAAGGTGCCGGGGTGGGTAAGGAGATTCCTATAGAGGAAATACATGCCTTTATTGATAATCAAAAGAAACTCCATGATATGGCCGACCATAATGATGGGTTGTCGGTATGGGGAAAAGATTTTCCTTTTATGGTCATGGCCGACGAGGTTTGTCAATCGTCAGCAGATGTGGCTTTGGCTGATGAGGTGGGGGACATCGCCATAGACCAGTATATGCAGGTATGCTTGGATTGCTCGTTTGGTGTTGTTTATTGTAGATGTCTTCATGTATTTTATTGGGTTTTTTTTTGAGGTGCTTGGGTTATGATTGGCTAGCCTTGGTCGTAGCCAAGAGGTTAAACATAAAAGGTTGTTGGAACAAGGTGGAGAGCCGAATAAATTAAAGGAGGAACTAATGCTGAGGAAAAATAAAATTGCTGAGTTGGAAGTTAAGCTTTCTAAAAGGGAGAAAGAGTTACAACTGATGAAGGAGAATTATGCTAAGGAAGTGGAGGCTTTGAAGAAAAAGGAGAGTGACTTGTCCAGTATGAGGAGTCAGGTTATCGAGGTAACTGCAAAATTTAAGGATTTGGAAAAGAGCAAGGAAACTGAAATACTGGATTCATTTGTTGAGGGTTTTGAACGTGCATCACTTCAGGCAAAGTTTTTAGTTCCTAAGTTCGATTTCTCTTAAATAGATCCGGGAAGATCGTTTGAGATAGAGCTATGGTGGACGATGATGGTGCAACTGAAGAGGAGGATGAAAATATCGAGTAGTTGGTTTTGTTGGATTTTGTATTTTGTATAACTTAACTTTCATGCTTTTTGGAACTTGGTTTGCTCTGTATGGAGCTTTTGGACTTTATACTATTTTGCTATCTGAACAAAATATGTTTGTTAGTGAATGTGATTTGTTGCAAAATTTGCCTTAGATTGTTATTTGTTTGGTGGGGACATTTGCATTGTTTGCTTGATAGAATTGGGAATACGCTTTATGGTATTTGTATTGTTTGACCTTAGTCAATAGTTTGTTTGATTGTTATATCTCAAGGAGATATAATTCGGATTTTGAGGTTGGTCAGCATAGATCAGAATTTTTAGTTTGTTAGATATAGTTCTGAGATCCAATCATTGCGCTTGTTAATATAAGTCGGCAAATTAGAATTTTTGGTGTGAGTAAATATAAAATATTGGAATAAGACAGAACAAACTGAAAATATAGAATTATATATTGATTGACATTTGTTTACAAAGGTGCAGGTAGGCATGCCTCGTTAAAACCTCTCCAAGCAAAACTCATTTTTGGGAAAAAAATCTTGGTAGTAGAAAAAAGAGTATAAGCCTGTCCCTAGCTTTAACTATAGTAATGTTTTAAAGAAGAAACATTCCAGCTATTAGGGATAATTGTACCATTCAAAGATTGTAGCTGGTATGCCCATTTCTGAGGACTTCAATAACTCGGAATGAGCCTTCTCAATTTGCGGCGAGCTTCCTGTGTGATGAAGGTCTTCGGGCATGTTCTGTTTTTCATAGTACCAAATCATTTGTTTGAAATGACCAGGGATTGACCTTTTTGTTGTGTTGCCGAGCTATGATTCATTGCATTACTTGGTGGCAAATTGTCGCAACATCTCTGATCTCTTCAATTGTGTCTAGGTCTACGCACCGAGCTTCTTCATGATCGTCTATTTGGGTTCTGATGGAAGATTGAGAGATTTCTAATGGTATCATAGCTTTAGATCTGTACACCAATCTGAAAGGTGTTTCTCTTGTTGTTGACTGGACAGTAGTATTGTATCTTCATATGACTTCCGGTATAAGATTAGCCCATAGTCATTTGGTGTCATCTAATTTTTTCCTTAAGGCATGTAAGATGACCTTGTTGGCCATTTCTGCCAAGCCATTAGTTTGTGGGTGTTCTACTGAAGAGAAATGGTGTTTTATTTTCAGATTCTGCAAAAAAGAGGTAAATTTCTGATCGACAAACTGGCGACTATTGTCAGTAATGATATGCCGAGGTATACCGAATCTACAGATAATGTGCTTCCAAACGAAAGAAATCATTTGTTGAGATGTTATTTTAGCTAAATGCTGAGCCTCAATCCATTTTGAAAAGTAACAACTGCTACAATTAGGAATTTTACCTGCCCCGGTGCCAATGGAAATGGGCCGAGTATATCAATCCCCATTGATTGAAGGGCCAACTTACGTCAGAGTAATATAGTTCCTTGGCGGGGATGTGTATAATTGGGAATGCTTTTGGTAATTAGGGCATGCTTTGACCTTGTCACCACAGTCTTGCTGTAAAGTCGGCTAAAAGAATCCTGCACGAAGAATTTTTGATGCCAAACTCCGAGCTCCCATATGGGTTCCACAGATGCCCTCATATGCCTCAGATAAAGCTAACTCTACCTCTGACCTGGAAAGACATTTCAAAAAAGGACGAGAAAATTCTCATCTATATAGAGAGTTATTGAATATTGTAAAAAATGACGCCTGTCATTGGAACTTTTTCTCATTGCAGAGGCCTTGCGGGATATTTCCTGTTTTTAGATATTGTAAATATGGCCACTGCCAGTCCTATTCCTGTGTCATACTTAAAACCTCAGTTAGATTAATACTTGGTGTAAGCAAGGTTGATTGGTATATATTAGAGAAGTGTGATTGTGTGCTTCCAAGCTTTGATAAGATATCTACTTGGTGATTCTGATCCCGAGGTATGTGATGAATTTCAAAATTTGCAAAGTTCGAGATTAATTTTTTGACCAATTCTAAGTATTTTGCTAGTAGATGATCTATGACCTAAAAAAGGTCGTTTACCTGTTGTACGACAAGTAGGGAGTCATAGTATACCTTTATCTCCGAGACGTGGAGATCTATAGCCAGTCTTAACCCTGCAATTAAAGCCTCGTATTCTGTTTGACTGTTGCTTGCTTTGAAGGAGAGATGTAGGGAGTGTTCCAAGACAAAACCATTATCTCCTTCTAGCCGGATTCCTGCACCGCATCCCTGAGGATTGGATGTGCTGTCCACATAGAGGGTCCATTGCATATGGTGGTCTGCCGAGCTCGGAGTTGTAAATTCGGCGACGAAATCTACTAGGAATTATGACTTGATCGGCCCCCTGCTTTGATATCTTATATCAAATTTTGATAATTCGATCGACCATTTGATAAGTCGGCCTGCAAGTTCTAGTTTATGTAGGACTTATCGTAATGGTTGGTCTTTCTGAATATGGATCACATGGCTTTGAAAGTAAGGTCGGAGTCTTCTTGCCGAAAATACCAGCGCTAATGCTAGTTTTTCTATCTTCGGGTAACGGAGCTCAACATGTTGTAAGGACTTGTTCTGAAAATAGATTGGTTGCTGAATTTTATTTCTTTTTGTAACAAGAACTGAGCTTAAAGCCCAGTCAGTAACTGAGAGATAAAGGAAAAGTTCTTCCCCTTTTAAAGGTTTTCGTAAAATTGGGTGTTTTGAAAGAGTTGTCTTCAACGCAACGAAAGCATTTTCACAGTCTTCAGTCTAATGGAAATTGTTTTTCTTTTTTAAAGTTTGGAAAAAATAAAAAGACTTGGAAGCTAAACATGGTAAAAATCTAGACAATGCAGCAAGCCTCCCTGTAACACCCTAACTACCAAAGCTCACGCTTCCGGCTGCGCAACTCTGATAGCTCGGGCATTACGATGACACTTATACTATTTAATACTAAAATATGAGCCTGTTTAAAAATTTAAACCGTGACACCGCTCCCAAAATACTTTCGTTCGCTAACGTACATCTATAAATACCATACAACTTACAACAACTCATAAAGAGTACATCCATATATATACATAAATATATATAAATAACTTTACAAGCATTAACCAATACAATTCCTATCCCTCTTACAGATTATATCAAGATAAAGGCGAGGGTACAATAAACCATAACTAAAACAATACAGAGCATCACAACAACAATTAAATAAGCTCTTCGTAACTTCTGCGCCCATATCCTGAAAGGGGAAAAATGTAGGGGGGTGAGAACATCATCCTTGAAAGGGTTCTCAGTAGAGGGTTTTTTTGGGAATTACTGTAATAGGATACATGAAGATAAACCGTACCAGTGATTAATAACCGTCTTATGCCTCTTTTCAAAAACAACGGTTTACCATAAAAGAGGAATCGGAAATCTTTTCTGAAAGAGGAACAGTTCAATTCTCAAAAACTCAAGAGCCTTTCAAAACGGTTTATCTATGCTGAACCAAAACAGCTTTTCATACTTTATTCCAAATCAGAAACACAAAACTGAAATCAACTATCGATTCATCTCATTCCAACCACGGCCCTAGGCCCAAACAATCCAACCATCAACCAATCACCACAATCCAACAAAGTCCTAGTAGCAAACACACATAGGAAGATGCAAGCACAAACAAACAGTTATTACAAGTAGAACAATTAGCAATTAATCACATAGGCAAACCAAGTATAATATGCACACCCAAACAATGTCACATAGATGCATATGATGCATGCTTGTCCCTAGTGGCTGATGATATCATCTATCGGTTATAGAGCCAACCCGACAAATCTTGGTAGCTAACCATTGGACTGTCCCTCTGTCGCGCATCTCCAACTCGAGTTATACTCATCATAAACTTGATCATAATCATGATCCATATCCATCACCTTCACTGGTGAATATTTACGGGGGCGAGCTCATCCGGGACTTTCACAGTGCCCGGCCACACTTACGACATAGGGTCAACAGAGTATCAAGTCTCAACCTGGAGCACGTGGTGGCTAGCCACTGCTACTACCCAGGGAAACTCGTATCTCAGATAGTGGAAGTGCAACATTCACATTTATCAATGATTCAGCATAAACATGCATTCAATCTCATCCATGGATCAACATCCATCTCAGCCATCCGGCTCACGGTTCAGTCCAGAACCAGCCAGTATTCATATCATACACAGCCATTCCGGCTCACGGTTCAATCTAGAACCAACCAATATTTATAATCATACATAGCCATTCCGGCTCACAACAAAACAGCACTTCCACATTCAACATCATAAATTCATAAAATCGGCATTTAAGCCATAAATCACTTTTTCCCAAATCATTTCACTTGAAATAGAGTTTCAACTCTTTTTAGCCTTGACTTTGAAGATCTCATTTTCAAATCATCTCAGGCTCATAAGCCAAATTTACTCAAAGTGAGTTTCCTTTTTAAAGCAAAGCCACTCTCGGCATTCTCTTTCCAAAACTTCCAAAACCATGGCAAGTTAAGGATTTATTTCAAAGCATTCAAAATCACCCATCCAACAATGGGATTTTATAACAGAAGTTTCCCGACAGAGTTCCAAGTCTTTAGGGAAGGTCAACCTATATCGATTCCTTAAAATTCATTGAAACTCTTAAAATCATAGATTCTCGGTTCAAGTAAATAAAACTGAATTTATTATGAAACCGACCATACAAAATCACAAGTTCCAACCCGGTCCAAAAATCAACTCGTTTGAAAAGGAACCGGTTCATTTGAATCAAACCACTTTCAGGTTTCTTTTTGGAACCCATTTTTCTAACTTTTCCAAAATGCCTCAAAACTTAATTACTCAATCAAAAGTCTAGATTCCTTTGAAATCACTAAAAGCTCCTTTTTTATATTGAAATCAATATTAGAGCACTATTCTTTCCTTCCGTGAGTCAAACGGTAAAAATAGTTCATTTCTAAATAAGTCAAACTCAAGACATAAAGTTCACTAAATAAATTAAGCTTGAAAATATAATTATTCTATTAATAAATCAAATAATACAACTTCTCAAATCCAATCCTTTTTAAATAACTTTTCAAACAAGACTAGGATTCTGCAGAAATTTCGGCAGCACCTCCCCTAAAACTTGGACTTTTGCCACCCGGTTCGGGTCCCAACTAAACCATTTCTCATTCCTTTTTAACAACTCAAAACCAGAAATCAATTCAAAGCAAGCTAAATCCAACAATCGCCTCAATGGCATATCTCAAGAAAACCATTTCAAAAATCAACTCAATATCAACCGATTTGACTCATTTCCAAAGCTTTAAAGAATCGGTTCAGCAATAAATCATTTATCAAAACCAAATCAATTAAAGCAACCCAGGCTGAATTTCAAAAGTATTCTATCTTTCACATCATCAAAATAATTGACTCAATTCAAACCAATCCTCAACGGATTAAACTCATATTTCAAATCTTTAAAGAATCAACTTCAAACATTACATTTCACAAAGCCGCACAACAATTCAGCCAAACCAACATCCATAGTCATTCGAGTCAATCAAATAATACATAAGGCAGATACAATCACCAAATACACAATATCTCACAACAGTATCCATATGTAATAATTCCAATACATAAAACATAGTTTTTGGAAAGCGCCCCTACCTCAAAACGCAATTCCATAACTCAAACGCGTCGCAGGAACCTCCTCTCTCAAACCGAGATCACCAACCACGCAACCTTGGCTCCAAGCCACTCCCGCGGTAACCACAGCAACACAAAACTAAGAAAGAACGGCCAAATCAAGCAACGGTAGTCCCGACGGTGGTTCTGGCAGCAATCAGAACTCAAACCTATGTTACCAAACCTTAGAGTCTTTAACCAAGCATTACAGAATACTGACTATAAGGGCTTCCCGAAATAACACGCTTACCGCAACAAGGGAAGAACTACACCGAGTAGCGGCATCCCCGATGGTGGTTCCAGCAACACCCGCGCCACTCCCGGTGAGCGTAACGGTGAAAGAAGCGATGCAGCCGCTCCAAATGGCAAGCACAGCGACGAACAACACCAGCGGCGGTGAATGGCAGTAGCTCCGATGTGGGTCTGGCGGCGGCAACTCACGATAACTCCTAGCACAAACAGCCTCAGTACAACTCTCATGGCAGGGGTGAATTTTTTTAACGGATAAGAAAGCTGAAGACGGTTTAGTGCTTACCAAACGACACCGGCTTCAGTGGCGGTTTCCGGCCACCAGGTGCGGCGACGCGGCTCCAGGCGGCAGAGGCGATAGGAAGCACTGGGGTTCATCGAGCAGTGATGGTGGCTCCCGGTCTTGCCTTCTGTTCGCGTTCCCTCTCTCTCAGACCAGATCGGCGACTGACCACGCGGCAAGGGCGACGGCGGCGCAGTGAGGACGACGGCGGCGACGCGACGGCTTTGGTGGCTCCACAACAGTTTGACAGCGACGCTAGCTCCTCCATCCTCACTTCCATCGCGTCCCTCTCCCTCCCTTGGCGATTTGACGATGACGCCTGGAAGTGGCGGCGATGAGCGCGACGGGATGCAGCGTTAACGGAACGGCGACAGGGACTTCTCCTCCTCGCGACGGTGACGGGTCGGAACGGGCGGATCTGCGGGGACGAGTCAGACCCGCGCCTCCCCTTCTCGCGGCTAAGCTCCCTCACTCCCGTTCTTCCTTCGGTGTGCCATGGCGGCGGCGGCTGGCAACTCGGCGGCGACGGCGATGCCCACCGTTGCTAGCCGTGTCTCTCTTCCTCCCCTGCCTCCCTCTGTTTCCCCCCGTTTCTTCCTAGCCCTTTCTTTCTTGTGTTTTCGTTTTGTTTGCAGCTGCTGCTGCTGTTAGGGTGCCAGTGTGGTTGGAAGGGAACCGGGTAGGGTTTTCAGGGTTAGGGTTTCTCTTTCAAAAATTAGGGTTGGGCATTTTAGTAATTTCACTTAAAATTGGGGATAATATGGTAATTGAAACCCAAATTAAATCTAACACTAGATGTATATAGAAAATACTATTTGCTCATCAATTTTTACAAATTACTTTCAATAAAATGCCCAAATCTAAAAATTAGAAATAATATGCTTAATTTCTTCATTTTCCAAAATAGTAGTAATAATATTTAAAATATTACTTATTTAATCTAAATCATATAAAATCCTTATTATTTCATAACTATCAACCTTATACTTTAAACATAGAAAATAATCCAATAATTATAAAATTGGATAATAATCATAACTTATCTCAAGTTCAATAAATCAAAACTTGCCTTAATTATCCTTAATAAAATAATCTCTGAAATTAAGGCTATAAATAACTATATGATTTGAGACTTGATCATAATAAGACTTTTCAAAAGTTCTGGGTCTTACATGTTAGCCATTGTACTTCCTTTACCGTTTGCAGACTTTTTATTTCCAATATTGCTCGGCATTTCTCAGGGTTAGCCTCAATACCTCGGCTAGTTAACAAGAAACCCAAAAACTTACCCCCTGCATGGCAAAGGCACATTTTTCTGGGTTTAGGCGCATGTTGTAACGTCGGAGTTGAGTAAAGATTTCAGCAAGGTCATCAACGTGTTTGTTGCTGATCTTTGTTTTGGCCACCATGTCATTGACATAAACAGCCATGTTTCGTCCGATCTGTTTTGCAAATACCTTGTCCATAAGACGTTGATAGGTTGCCCTTGCATTCTTTTGGCTAAAAGGCATAACTTTATAGCAGTAATTACCATACTCAGTAATAAAGACAGTTTTATTTTGGTCAGATGGGTGCATAAGGATCTAGTTATACCCAGAGTAAGCATCCATAAAGCTAAGTGTTGCATAACCGGAAGCATTATCTACTAAAGAATCTATAGATGGTAAATGATAAGAGTCTTTTGGGCATGCTTTGTTGAGATCAGTAAAGTCAACACACATGCGCCATTTACCGTTGTGTTTTTCACCATGACGACGTTGGCCAGCCAATTTGTGAATTTGATTTCTCGAATGAAACCGGCGTTGATGAGCTTTTGAGTTTCGTCTAAAGATGCCTTCTTTTTCTCTGTTCTGAGGTTCCGCTTTTTCTGTGCTATAGGTCGTGCAGAAGGATTGTGTGCCAACCTGTGGGAGAAGATTAAAGGATCAATCCTAGGCATGTCAGCAGGTGTCCAGGCAAAAAGGTCGACATGTTGTTGCAAGAAGTCTTGAATCGTATTCTTCTCTTTGGCGTCTAGTGTTGTACCTACATAAGTATATTTGCTAGGCTCATTATTGAAATACACTTTTTGCAGATCTTCTGTTGGTGTTGATTGCTCAAGAAACTCGGATGTTGGGTCCAGATTGGCCAGTGCTGGAGCCTTGGAAGAAGTGTGGACGTTGTTTACTTGAGCCCCTGTTGTTCGGTTTTGTAGCTTCATGCTGATGTTGTAGCATTGTCATACTTCGCGATGGTCGGTATGAACTGTTGCAATGAGATCGTCCTGCACAGGGAACTTAACACAGAGATGAATTGTAGATACAATTGCACCAAAATTATTTAAAAAAGGCCAACCAAGAATTAGATTGTAAGGTCTGAAATGGTCGACAACTAAATATTGAACATCAGATATTTTGGATAAAGGGTGCTCACCCAGTGTGGTTTGCAACCACACAGATCCCAATACCGAGACTCTTTCACCTGAAAATCCAACTAAATCTCCACTGGAAGGTTGAAGTATGTTGTTGCTGAGCTTCATTTTTCGAAATGTTGAGTAAAATAGGACATCAGAACTACTCCCTGGGTCGAGCAAGACTTTTCTCACCAAAAGGTCGCCTAACTGAAGAGATATAACAATAGGGTCATCCAAGTTTGTGATGTTCTCATTAAAATCAGTGGGTGTGAATGTCACTTGTCAAAGATGAGGAGGTAAGTTTGGCTTGTTTGAAGATCCTTCTACCAACAACATAGCTCGGTAGGATCTTTTGCATGCCGAGTTTGATGATCCTCTACCTGCAAAACCTCCAGAAATACAATTAATAACTTTGCGTGGTTGTTCATGGTGACTTGAAGTTGCTTTTTCTTTGTCACGGGAGTGTTGTCCTGCCGAGGTGTTATCAGCAGAGAATGGTGTACGCCTTTGTATATGGCCACTTATATATTTATCTAAATGACCTTGCCGAACTGGTCGCTCTAGGAGGTCCTTTGCGATTACACACTCATCAGTGGTATGTCAATGTTTCTGGTGAAAAGTGTAATATTTTGACTTATCTACATTCTTCGCATCCTGATAATTGCCGGCCTTTCGTGGTGGTTTGATCAATTTGGAGTTTAGAATCTCTTTGATGATGTCGTCCCTCTTCGTGTTGAACTGAGTATATGATTCATAACGGGGGGTTAGTTTAAAATTTTTCTTACTGTCCCAGGCTTTATCCTCTTCTTTGTACTGTGGATTTTCTGCTCTCCGAGCTTGTCAGAGTTCCTCGATATCTATTTGACCTTTCGCCTTTTTCGCGAAATTCGGCAAGGGTCTTTGGTTTTGCGACAGCAATGGCCTCTTAGAACTTGCCTGGTCGGAGTCCACTTTTGATGGCGTGCAAATGCAATTTGGGGGGGGGGGAAGGTCTGGTATACTCATGACCACCTTAGTGAAACGAGTCATGTAGTCCTTCAGGCTTTCATTCTGACCTTATTTGATTGTGTTCAAGTAGTCAGAGTTGTGCAGGTAGATAGCAGAGGTAGCAAAGTGATCCTCAAAAAGTTTTGCTAGTTCCTAAAAACGAGAAATATAATATACAGGAAAAGAACAAAACCAATCAAGTGCAGGACCGTCTAAAAAGGAAGGAAAACAACGGCATAAAACAGGGTCAGAAGCACCTTTTACTATCATTATAGATCTGAACTTTTTGAGGTGCTTCTTCGGATCCCCTAACCCATTATAAGGGGTTAAAGTTATTGGCAAAGTGAATCTCCTAGGCATTTGAAAATTCATAATGTTGGCCGTGAATGGTCCTACAAAGTTGTCAGGTTCAGTGTCTTCATTCTCTGGTGGAGCTTCTTCGTTCCGAGCTGTCTCGGAGACGTGTGATGGATCGGATTCGTGTTCTGCCTCCTCCGTTTGTTCATTACGATCACCATTGTTTTTAATCCGAGCATTAGTTAACTCGACGATTTGGTTCGCCATCCTTTGATTTTCCTCCGCCATACGTTGATTTGCTTGTTGCAGCTCAGTTACCATTCAAAGAAGTTCAAAAGGCATTGGTGGAGGCAAATCAGCCATGAATGTTGAAGTATTGAGGCCGAGAAAAGGACAAGGATTTATGTCTTCGGCCCTACGGTGGGTGCCAATTGTTCTTGGGTGAGCAACCTGGATCTAACTCGGTTCCTGGCAGTCGATGCCAAGTTGTTGTCTTCAACGCCGAGCTACAGGCTTTGAAGGTCTGAGTTCTTCGTCCAGAGATATATCACGTCGCGGAGAGTGTGAACAAAGGGGGAGTGTACCTGCAAAAGGCACTCCGATGCTTAAGTCAGTATTGTGTATTCAATGTATCTTTCGAAAAATATCTTACCTTCTTTATGTAGGGAGAGGTATTTGACAGTTTCATTGGTCATGATTATTCATGTTGAAAGGCAATTATGTTGTATTTGGTCGTTATGATGCTCGGCCAAACGTGTTGCTCTGAGCTACACCGTTTGAACGAGTTATGACTTATTAAGCCGGATATAACATACGATGCCGAGTTATATCTTTAGATTGTAACAGTCATATCAATTAGTAATATTATCTTATAAATATTATTTAAAACTTAAAAGTGTCTTAAAAATACTTATTAAACAATTTAAAACTTTTTATTTTTAAAATATTTATAAATGTCAAAATCTCATACTTTTCATAATTTTTAAAATTTAATCATTAATGAACTCTAAGTATAAAAATAATTTTACATACATATCCAATTTCATATTGTTAAGACAATAAAATTATTTATTTAGATGTAAAATAATCATAAAAAAAACTAATTTATCTTTTTATTTTTTACTATTTATAAAAAATAAGACCTTCTCAAATTCAGATTTATATTTTGATCTAACACTTTTAAAAGATGAAAATAAAGTTAAATATCTATGACATTTAAGTATAATTTATCTGTTGTAAATAACTAACATGTATTTTATTTTATATTTACTTTTTTTTATCAAAATAATATTATAACCATTAATTTTTGAATTATTTATTTTTCAGTAAGATGGACTAGCGGGTCAACAAGTACTACCGTACCTGTTTAGCTGTTTTTCTATTATTTTTAAGAGATTAATTTTTGGTCATACCCTGGTCCAATACACAGCCAGATCCAAAGTGAATAAGGTCCAATCTACATATGTCATCTAGATCAACATCTGTCCGACCTTCATAGAGGTTGGACACAATGACGTGGACTTAGCTTTACTTATCTAAATAAGTAACTAACCCTCTCAATATCTTCTATTAATCTAGAAAGGAGATTTCAATAACCTCCCTAATAAAAAGGAATGACTACCAACCATCAAAGGTGGAACAAACCCTAAAAGGTGGTTATTTACTCTACATCTACACTTATAAATGCCCTAACACCCTCATGTATTTTTCAAACCCAATCTACTAAAAATTTGTGTAAAACCCTTACTAACTTAAGCATTAGAGTCCTTTACAGGTACCACCCCCACCTCTGCTCACAAACAACTCGGACAGATCTATCTTCATTGGTATAAAACGCTAATCTTAAAGGTTTTGGCCCAAAATTAGACTGGCGGACTAAAATAAGTGAACCGGACCCAAGTGGGCCCAAGCCCCACATATATAACTTCTTTAACTTAATAAAAGTTCAGCCCTACCCCGCATTTTTCATTAAACTCCACGGATTGAAGAAGAAGAGAGAAAAGGAAGATGAAACGTAACCTTCCTTTTCTTATATTGATCATAACTTTTGATCTGGACCTCCGATTGACGAGCCGTTTATGGTCATGTATTTATCTCGAACTCTTCGGTTCTATTTGGATAAAGTGGTAAGAAACTTTTAATTTCTTACCCAATTCTTTATCTCCTTTAATTTCACATTTTTGGCTATATGGGTGTTGAGAAAATTGTGATTTTGGTTCTTTAGGGGTACTCTATTATGGATTTCAAGTGGGTTCCATCCCATATTTGAGTGAGTTAAGGTAAGAAAGCTTTTTTCCTTTGGATTTCCCAATTTTATGAGCCCTAGGTTGAAAAAATTGTAATTTTTGTGGTGAATAATTTGATTGTTGAGTTTATATTACGGAATTGGAGCTTGGCTTGCTTTTGAAAACACTTGGTAGAGGCTTGGTATCATTGGTTAAAGTTTGAGTTGATTGGAGGAGGAAATTCAAGAGTTGGAACTGTCGTCATTGAAGTACGGGATTTAATTTCGAGTAGGCATGATGTAAGACTATATGAAAACCTAGGTTAATTGTCCTAGGATAAGATTCAATGGAATGGTGTATGTTGATGATGAGTTATGTGATAGTGTAATTTGTGAATTGAATGTTTGATGTGTAATGTGTTATTGTATTAATTGAATTTTGAGTATGAGTTTATGGTTGAATATTAACAAATGTGATTGACGTAGATATTGGGTCGGAAGCTGGGATAGGATGAGATATCCCCTGAGATAAATCATGGTAAGTGATGGATTGCCATGATTGAATTTGTTGAGTTTGAAAAAATAATGGTGCGTGAAATTTAAACTCACACAACTGAACCGGCAAGTGCATCGAGTTGTCCAAGTAATACCTTAGGTGAATGAGGGTCGATCCCACGAGGATTATTGGATTGAGCAAGCAATAGTTATCTTGCTGGATTTAGTCAGGCGAATAGAAAAGGTAGTGGTTGTTGTAGGCGCATAAAATAGAATAATAAAGAAAGTAATACCGAACTGGTGTAGAAACAATGATGCAAAATCAATTAAGGCCTTGGAGATGCTTGTTCTTTCGGATTAATACTTCTTACTGACTACTTTAACAATGAGTGATTCATTCAATGGCAAGGCTGTAAGTGATTAAAGCCGGGGCTAGTGGTCATTAATCTCCTCTGATCCATATTAAATGCCGGTGCTAATGGTCATTCAATATGAATGAGGGTGAAGCTCACGCAATTCAATCTCCTTTGTTGATCATACTCAAAACGCCACAGACAAGGTCAGATCTTTCGGATCGGAGAATGATGCTCATTATTCTAGCCTTAATGCCACAGAGACCTTAATTAACCATGACTAATGAGATTTCATGTCATGTATCCCAATTAGCCCAGATAACTTGTTGAAACCTGTGATGTATTCTCAAGCTGTAGCTCAATACTATCCGGCTAAGGCTTGGCAAGAGGTCATGTAGAATAAGGGGTCATACTCTCGTTCTACCCCAGATTCATAAAGATGAAGAACGATAATACATCATAGAATGGAATCAAACATATATTAGAGTAGAAAAGTAATAATATTAATCCATGGGAACGAGCAGAGCTCCTATCCTTAACTTAGGAAGTTTAATTGTTCATGCTTTACAAAGAAAACAGATAAGAAGGTGTAATGTAATGTGTCTGTGCTTCTCCCCTCCTGGGAGGCATGATCCTCAGGAGGAAGGAAGTCCCTTATTTATAATAAAAACTCTAAGACTAAACATAAAAGCTATTGTTTTTAATTTAAAAATTACAAAGAGAAAATAAAATAAGCTAAGAAGTGCTGAAATCCACTTTGGGCCCACTTGGTGAGTGTTTGGGCTGATGCCTGGCGTTAAAATAAAGTTTTAGGCATTCAACTTCGGTCCCTGCTCCTTGCCTGGCGTTGAACACCAGTTTGGGCGTTCAACTTGGGAGGCCAGTCCTTCTTGGGGGTTGAATGCCAAAGATGGGGTAAGTTGGGCGTTCAACGTCCGTATTGGGCAGTCCTTTCCAGAAAAAAGTATAAACTATTATATATTGATAAAAAGTTCTGAAAGTTAGCTTTCCAACGCCATTGAGAGCACATCAATTAGACCTTTGTAGCTCAAGATATACTCGTTGGAATGCATAGAGGTTAGGATTTGATAGCATCTGCTATCCTTTCTTTGCCTCTGAATCAAACTTTGCCAAAACTTGCCATTTTCACACAAAAATCATCTAAAATCATAGGAAAAACACAAAAACTCAAAGTAGTATCCAAAAGATAACTTTTACGTCAAAACATACTAAAACTTAATAAAAATTAATAAAATATAACTAAAAATATACTAAAAATGTTGTGAAAAAGGGTATAAGAAATCCCGTTATCAGAACACCAAACTTAAACTATTTCTTGTCCTCAAGCAACCAAAAACAAGATAGAACAAATGGAAGAGAAAAATATGTAAGATATCAGAGTTTGTCAATGAAGCTCAGTTCCAATTACTGAATGGGGCTATTAGCTCTTTATTTCTGAATAGCTTTGGCATCTCACTTTCCTTTAAAGCTCAGAAATATTGGCATCCTTTGGAACTTAGAATCCGGATGATATTATTGATTCTCTTCTTTTAGCTTTTCTTGATTCTTAAACACAGCTTCTTTTGGTGCTTTACACCTTCGAGCCTAGCCGTGAATCATTTTGTTTTACCGTATTACCATCAGATACATAAACGCCACGAGCACTTAACTGGGGGAATCCTTTGGAATCGAATTTAGCTTTACTTAAATTCCCAGACAGTGGTGCTCAGAGTTCTTAAGCGTAATCTTTTATTACTTTGGATCACGACTTTAACTGCTCGTTCTCAAGCTTTTTACTTGACACCTTCACACCACAAGCATTTAGTTAGGGATAGCAACTCATTTGAGCTTTTTAGGCCAATTTTTGACCCTCCTAACCATTGATGCTCAAAGCCTTGGATCCTTTTCTTGGTTTTCTTGCTTTTTTTTTTGTTTTGGCAGTTTCTTTTGCTTCAAGAATCAATCTTTTTTATTTTTTAGAGAACAAATAATACTTCTCTAAATTCACTGTTCTTTAAGAACCAAAATCCTTAAACTTCAATGTCAATTATGCACAGTTAATTGATACATTCAGAAAGTAAAGGCAAGACCACCACATCAAAGTAATTAGAATAACTCATGATATAACTCAAGATCTTATGTATTTTACTACTTTTTCAAAAATTTTCTTTTTAAGATTTAGTGAGTAATGTATGAGACATCTTCTATCCATAAAATTTTTAAAATTTTCAAAATTGAACAACTATACTAGAAAGCAAAGGAAATCCTAATAGTGATCATGCAAGAGCTAGAATAAAAGACAGGGAATAAGATAAAATACTAAAAAACAGAAGGAAGGGGGAATGAAACTCAACCACCTTAGTGCTGATGGTTGCTCAGGGTCTTCTATGAAGATGATTCACCTCCCTTTGGTGCCATTGATGATAATATACACCTAGAGCTCGCTTTGCAACACCAAACTTAAAAAGTTTTCTTGTTCCCAAGCAAAGAAAATTTTGTCCCTTCTTGGCGTTAAACGCCAGGGCTGCTTCCTTCATGGGCGTTGAACGCCCAAGCTTTCTCCTCCCTTCTGGCGTTGAACGCTAGTAAGGGGTACCCTCCAGGGTGTTCTGTTCTCCAATTTGGTTTCACCTATCCCTGTTCTAAATACTGTGCATGATCATAAACAATAGAAAAGCTAGGAAAACTATGAAAATCAATGACAAAGAAAAATTTACTAAAAGAAATTTAAAAGAGAACTAAAATCAAAACATAAATAAAATAAGGGATACTTATAGTTGGGTTGCCTCCCAACAAGCGCTTCTGTAATGTCATTAGCTTGACACTTGATTGTTGAATTTTTTCCTCTTTTTTTAGTTGGTTAAAAGAAATGACTCTATGGGAGAAGAGGAGAAGATTAGTGCCCTCGGATGTGAATTCCTCCTAACATGCTTTCTGGTATTGTTATCAGCTTGATTCTCCTTGCTTGTTAGGGTAGGCGTTGGATTGCTTCTCCATCGCATATGCATCTTCCTCTTAGGACCTTCCTTCTTGGTGGTTAGTGACTGCCCAACACCAAACTTAGGTTTGATGTCTGAGGGAACTGCATGAGTTTCCACCAAGGGAGGAGGTTTCAGCATTGTACTCTACATACAAGTACCTCCTTTATAAGGGTTTAGTGGAGGTTTAAAGACCTTTAAAACCATGTAATCCTTATGTAACCTCAGCACCAATTCGCCTCTCTCAGCATCAATGAGGTTTCTTCCATTAGAGAGAGACCTTTGCTCTAAAGCCTCAGTAAAAGAAATATTGATTTGCTGCTTCTTAAAGACCTCCAAGTACTATGAGTGGTGCTCATCCTTGGTCTTCTTTTGGGGCTTCTGAGGGTGTGGTGGTTCAAACTCTGGAATGGGTGTCATAGAGGAGGCATGTGATAGTGTAGCCTCAGCTTTTTCTGGAGCTTCTCTCTCCTATGATCCTGTAGCAGCTTGTATTTCCTCATTTGGTACGGATTCAGCATCCATTATGATGGAATTACACTCTACGCTTAGGGTAGGCACTATGTCACTGGAAATAGTGAGAGGTCTCTTCAGTTTCTCTGGAGGATTCCTCTGAATGACTGCACTGCATTCTTCAGTGAGGAGGATTCTCTCTACCTCCCTCCAATCCTTCTTGTGGTTTAATATATCCTTCATAAACTTGGCATAGGAGGGTATTTATTCAAGGGATTCTGCAAATGGGATCTTGATCTCTAGTGTCTTGAGGTAATCTGCAAATCGGGCAAACTGCTTATCTTTTCTGCTTGACGAAATTTCTGAGGATATGGCATCTTGGTCTTGTATTCGTCAGTTTTGGGTGGTGTAGGGTAAGTGTCTATAGTTCCTGAAGAAGGGCTACCAGCTTGCCTAGGAGAGGTGTTTCCTGAGATTACACGTGTATGGTCTCCTCTCTCTGGGCGTTCAACGCCCCTTCTGGTCCTTTCTTGGTGTTGAACGCCAAGGTTACCCCCTCCTGGGCATTGGACGCCAGTGCCATCCCTCATTGGGCATTCAACGCCCCTGATGGTGTCCTGAATCGCTGCTTGATCATCCTCTGTCGTTTCCTCTTCCCTCTGCTTCTTACTATTCTTGTTGGAGGCATGGGTTTCTTGCAACACTTCTTGCAAACTTAGCAACTTTTGCGTGAGGGAATGTAGCTGCTGGGTTAATGATTCACTTTGTTCTGGAGGGTCTGATTCAGTGGACACTGTCTTGACCTCTCCTTTCATTGAGGTCTCGCCAGATGAGTATAAATATTGATTGTTGGCGTCCTTCTCAATGAGTTCATTAGCTTTTTCAGTTGTCTTATTCATGTGTAAAGAGCCACCCGCGGAATTATCCAGGGACATCCTAGCTATGTCAGAGAGTTCGTAATAGAAAATATCCAGCTTGACCTAATCTGAAAATACTTCAATGGGGGCATGTTGACATGTTCTGAGCATCAGCTTGTACCTCTCCCAAGCATCGTAGAGGGACTCGCTTTCTCCTTGCTTAAAGGTCTGGATATCTATCCTCAACTTAGTCAACTTTCTTAGGGGAAAGAACCTGTTCAAGAAATTGTCAACAACCTTATCCCAAGTGTTTAATCTCCCCCTGGGCTGGTTGTGAAGCTAAGTCTTTGCTTGATCCCTCACAGCTAATGGGAAAAGTATCAGCCTGTAGACTTCAGGATCTACTCCATTGGTTTCTACAGTATCACAGATCTACAGGAAGTCAGAGATGAATTTATTAGGGTCTTCCTGTGGGAGTCCATGAAACTGGAAATTTTGTTGTACTAGGAAGATCAACTCTGGGTTGAGCTCAAAATAATTTACTCCAATAGGAGGTATACTAATGCTGCATTCAGAGAAATCAAGAGTGGGAGCTGTGTAAGATCCCATGGTTCTTTTGGGTTGAGCATTCCCAATTGGATTCATGGTGATTTTGGTGTTCCTAAACCTGCAAGAGACAGAGAAAAGTGGCAGTCTCTATGTCAAAATCTAGAGAACTCCCAGTGAGATATCCAAAAGAAAATTTGGTTTTTTTTTTTGAAAAATTTGAAAATAAATAATAAAAAATAGAATACTAATTTGAAAATAAAAGAATAAATAACAATTTCAAAAAAATTTAAAAAATTAGAAAGAAAGGGTTCAAAAAATTTTCAAAATTCAAAAAGAAAGAGAAAACACTAAAGGAACACCAAACTTTTAAAATTAAAATAAGATAAAGTAACTAATTAACTAACAAGATTTGAAATTAAAAAAGGAAATTTTTGAAAATTAAAGATGAGATAGTCAAGATAAGATTTTGAAATTTAAAAATTAGAAAGAAAAAATCAAGAGAAAGAAATAAGATAAGATTTGAAAATTAAGATAGGAGATTTGGTTTTGAAAAGTTTTGAAAATTGGAAAGAGAAAAACTAACAAAATACTAAACTTTTAAAATTTCAATTTAAAAGAAAGATAACAAAATTTTAAAACAAAAGAAAAAGATAAGATAAAGATAAAAAAAGAAAAGATAAGCACGAAAATTAAATTTAAATAAAAAGATTACTAACGGGACACCAAAATTTAAAATTTTAAAAGGAAATAAAGAAAAAATATCAAACTTAAAATTGTGAAATTAAAAATAAGATAACTAAAGTGAGAATTGAAAATCAAAAGATAGACAAGATAAAGATCAACAATCAAGAAAGATAAGATATGATTTAAAAATTTAAAAATTACTAACAAGAAACACCAAACTTAAAATTTTGATTTAAAGAAAGATAAGATAAAGATTCAAGATTTTATTTTCAAATTTCAAAAATTTAAAAGAAAGGATTTTAAAAAATTTTTGAAATTCAAAAAGAAAAAGAAAGAAAAAGAAAACACTAAGCTTAAAATTTTTGAAATCAAATCACACTAATTTTCGAAAATCTAAAAGAGAAACACTAAAAGACACCAAATTTAAAAATTTTAAAATCAAACAAGAAAAAATACTAAGAAAAATTCGAACACAAAGAAAGACAATGAAACCACTATTTCACACTGATTTTGTGCTAGGATTGAAAACATGTTTCTTTGATCTTAATTTGCTATGTTTAATCCCATATTATTATCATTCGATGCCATAATATGTGTGTTAAGTGATTTCAGAGTTTACATGGCAGGAATGGCTTAGAGGATGGAAAGGAAGCATGCAAAAATGGAAAGAATGTAAGAAACTGACGGAATTACTAATGCTGTCCAGCCTGACCTCTTGGTACTAAATCGGTCATAACTTGAGCTACAGAGATCCAAATGATGCGGTTTCAGTTGCGTTGGAAAGCTAACATCTGGGGCTTCGAAATTATATATAATTTGCTATAGTTTCAATGAAAATAGATGATGCGAAGGCGTGCATCACGCGCACGCATCGTAGTGACGAAAAACCAGCGTGGCAGATTTAGCAACCAGCGATTTCTGGGCTATTTTTGACCCAGTTTTCGGCCCAGAAAATACAGATTAGAGGCTATAAAGTAGGGAAATGCATCCATTCATCAACACAATCATGATAGAACATTCATAATATACAATTTTAGGATCCAGATGTAGTTTTTAGAGAGAGAGGCTCTCTCCTCTCTCAAGTTTTAGGATTAGGATTTCAACTTCTTCTCAGGTTCAATGTTCCTTTAATTTATGTTTCTCTTCTACTTTTATTTATTCCAATGCTTTTACTTGTTAGTGTTCCAATTTAGCTTATGAATCTTTCCATGTTAGATTTAAATATTCTATTTAATATAATTTGAGGTATTTCAGACTTATGATTATTTTACTCTATTTATAATGCCTTCAATTTAATTTAGATTTGTTTTCCCCTTTTGGCTTTGGTTAAGTAATTGGTAACACTTGAGTTATCAGACTCAGCAGTTGATTGAGATTTGGGAATTGCTGATTGATTTGGATCGCTCTAAAGCTAGTCTTTCCACAGGAGTTGACTAGGACTTGAGGATCAAATTAATTAGTCCACTTGACTTTCCTTTATTTAGTAAGGGTTGACTAAGTGGAAGCAACAACAATTCTCATCACATCTGATAAGGATAACTAGGATGGAATTTCCAGTTCTCATACCTTGCCAAGAGTTTTCTTTATAATTATTAATTTATTTTTCTTGCCATTTAAATTACTTGTTCTTTATATAAAAAAACCCAACGATACTTTTCCATAACCAATAATAAATCATACTTCCCTGTAATTCCTTGAGAAGACGACTCGAGGTTTAAATACTTTGGTTATAAATTTTATTGAGTTTTTTTACTTGTGACAACCAAACTTTTGTACGAAAGGATTCTCTGTTGGTTTAGAAACTATACTTACAACGCGATTATTTTTATAAAAATTCTTTACTGACAGAAATCCGATCGTCAAAATGGCACCGTTGCCGGGGAATTGCAAACGTGTGCCTTATTATTGGTTATTGTAAATATTATATTTTTCTTGTTTATTTGTTTTTATTTTTATTTTTAATTTTTATTAGATACTATGAGTTCTCACCCCCGTCGCTTTGAGTTTGGTTCTAATGTTGTTGAAAGGAATGGAAGCTATAACAGGATCATGCATCAAGGTCGGAACAATCAAAGTTGGAAGGAGCCACGAGGATCTGATCAACCCTTTTGGCAACAACACCTTCCAAGATACCATGGACAACGACTATCCTACAATACATGCCAAGACAATAGTTATGGTGGACCCCTTCGTGACAAACCACCTTCACCAAATTACTTTGGTTAAGAACCATTCTAAGGTGCGTACCAAGATGATAGATATGGTGGACCCCCTTGTAGTTACCAACAAGGCCTACCATATGCTTATGAACTGCCTCCCCAACATACCTTTGAACCACCATACTCACAAGCCCCCTACAACCAAACACCTCCATATGACCCTGACCCTTATCCACCATACCAACCACCTTATGAGCCATATGAACCATACATAAAACCACCCCAATTCCAACCCAATTACTCCCAAGAACCACCACCTCCATATGCACCATATCCATATCCATCAATCCAAGAGCCTTATGGTCCTACTTATGATAGCCGAGCGCAACAAGAATCACAGGATTGTCTCAAGGAAATAGTGGAAAAATTTCATGCAACCCTTCACCAACTGGAGCAAGCGATCAATTGATTACCTTCCCGACGTTCGGACACTCAAGGAACCCCCATGGCTTCATGTGGACAATCTAATGAAGAACGTAGCATAAGGAGACACTAGAAACTCTGGTGGACAGTAAGGAGCATGACTTTGTATTGGAACAATTGGAGGAAGCCATAATCATTGAAGAGGAAGAAGTGGTCGAAGACTTAGGAGATGCGGAACCTCTATGGGAACCTCCAATCATAGAACCTCCCTCCAAGAAGCTTGAAATTGATGTTGAGCAGGGTGTACAACCTCCAAGGCATATCATGGTTGAAGACTTTGAAGCGGTTGATCAAGAGATGGATTCAATCATTGATGAATTCTTATCTACAATTGAATCCTCTCTCATTGGACTTGACATGGAGATTAAAGAAGAAGAAGCACAACCTCCCATGCTCTTAGTGAACAATGAAGAAGAGATCGAATTGGAAGAAAGCTACCAAGAGAAAGAGGTTGATATTGAAGAGGCTTGCAAAGAGGTGGAAGTTGTCAAGGAAGAACTCAAGGGAATGGAGCTGGAAATCACCTTGCCAATGCTGTTGGAGACCTCTCCCCCAAAACCATCACCATCCATCCCTTCATTCAAGTGGGTAAACCTCTCATTTCTAAGCTTAATTAGCTCACTTGAATATGCTTTGCTTGAGACGGATGGGCAACTTAGAGCTCTTTGTGGCTATAAGAGCAAACGGGAGATGGTTAGTGGTAGGAATCGTCATGCAAGATTCAATATGGTGGAAAGCTCAAAGTTTAAATGCAAAGGTTGGTGTAAAGCTCAACTGAATGGGTCTAGGAAGTTGTTTGGCCGCTTTAGTGAGAATTCAGATTGCTTGCCACCCGGATAAAATCATGATGATCAACAAGAAGATGGGTGCAAAAGTAAGGTTTGGGACCCCGGAATTCATTCCAACAATCAACACTCTTGGGGCCCTGTCACTTGCTTTAACTTGCTTGAAGGCTCTTTACGCCTAGTTTGGGATCCTGGAGGTCACTGGAAGTACAAACATTGGTGGGGATTCCTGGATGAGTTCAAGCACAAGCCAGCATAACAAGGGACTCAGCAAAAGTCCAACTTAAGGACTTTAACTAAAAGTGCTAGGTGGGAGACAACCCACCATGGTATGATCATTCTTTTTCAGTCTTGATTTTATTTTATTTTGTTTTATTCTTAGTTTTATTTTATTCTATTTTTCTTAGTGTTCATGCATATAGTCTGCATTTGCATCTGCATTCTGCATTAAAAAAAAAGAAATGCACGCGACGCACAAGCGTCGCTGACGCATCCGCGTCACAAGTGCATTAGGAAGAAAAGAAAAGTAAGAAGAAAGTCATGCGAAAGCGTGGCTGGAGGTGTGCCTTAGGCACAAATATGCCCACGTGACCGCGTCAATGATGCGTCCGCGTCAATGATGCGTCCGCGTCATTTTTGAAAAAGAGCCTCCCACGCGTGCGCGTCACCCACACGAACGCGTGGCCTTGCAAAATCGACGTAAATGGGTGTATGGCAGCAAGTTATGATGGAGTGGGGCTGGAAAGGTGCTGGAAGCACCAGCCCTACCATGCGAACGCGTGCCCCACGCGTCCGTGTCATTTTTAAAATATGGCCATTCACGCGATCGCGTGACCCATGCAAACGCGTCACCCTAAATTTTGGCAATGAGAGTATGAAACAGAGAGTTGTGCGTACGCGAGGCTGCACTTGCGCCAATGGCACAAATCATCCCACGCGACCGCGTCAATGATGCGTCCGTGTCACTTGAAAATAGCCCAACCCACGAGAACGCGTGCCCCACGCGTCTGCATCGCATGCGACACACAGTTTATCCAGATCAGCGCCAGAATTCTTATCTTTTCTTCTCCAATCCTACTTATCTTTCTATTATCATTCTTTCTTCTTTCTTCTATCTTTTCTTATTCTTTCTTCTTCCTTTCTTACTTTCTTCTTCTTCATCTCTTTACCTTCTCATCCTTCTTCACTTTCATTCTATTTTACTTAATTTACCTGCATACTTTCATTCATTGCATTTTAATTTTGTGTATATTTTTATTTTCTTTTCTAAATTTATTATTTTTCCATTGGTGTTAAAATTTTCTTATTCAAACTGTTGTATCTTTTCTTGAATTATTCTAGTGCTTCATGACTTGTTTTATTCTGATTGGGTATTATTATTCATAAGTCAATGCTATTCTTTTATGATACTTGCATTCTATTTGCATTGATATGCACCTATACTACCTTGCATTACCCACACACTCCCCCTCATTGTTGCAAATTTTGCACCATTGGTATGCCATGTGCTTCTATTGCTTTCTCACTTGCATGTTGTAGCTACCATGTAATTGAGACTTTCATCATTTGGCATTAACCCAACCATATTTTAAATTATTTCTTATCTTTGTTTTTGGGTTATTTTTCTTCCCTTTTTCTTTTAGGATGGCCACAAGGAAGGAAATCGGAAGACGTTTACATGGGGAGACAACAAGTTCATCTGCACAATCTTTGGAGAAAAGTATCAGTTGAAGCAACCCGTCCACTTGCACATCTCAGCATGCACCAAGGACGGTGCAATCTTTAAGTGTGGGGAGGTCGGTACCGACTTCCATGGGTTAGTTATTTTCTTCTCAACACCAATATTTTATTTTCTTTGTTTGTTCATTGTTGCAATTGCATGTTTAATTGCATATTTTTTTTATTTTTGTGCATATCTTACCACCACTTGGTTAAAGTAATATTTTCTTTTTCAAGAAACCTTTTATAACATTTCACTAATTTGAATTAAACTTTTTGAAAAACTTGTTTGAAGAAATTTTATTTTGAAACATAGTTTTAGAGCTCGAACACACAAAACCTGTGAGATTTTGAGCCTATTTGATTGGTTGCATTTTATCAACCAATATTTTATTTTTGGTGTGTGTGTTGTTCTCTCTAAAATTGTGATCTTTGCCTTGCTTAATTCTATATTTCCATGGTTTGATGTATGCATGCACTTATATGATTGAGGCCTTTGTTTCACTGAGCTTACATACCCATATGGCCTTAACCTTTCATTATCCTTTGCAAACCAATTTGAGCCTATTTTACCCCTTTTATTCTTTACTTTAGCACATCATTAACTCTAAGTGGAAAACACTAATGTCCTTAATTTGAATCCTTGGTTAGCTTAGACTAGTGAGAGTGCTTATGAATTAAGTGTGGGGAAAGTAGGTTTGGAAACATTTGGTTTTGGAAATTAAGTATGTTAAACTTATTTATGAAAATGTGAAAGAAATGTTTAAGACATGTTCATGCATTCAATAATTTAATCATATGCATTGAAAAAAAAATATAGATATATATATAAAAAAAGAAAAGGAAAAGAAAAATGAAGGAAAAAAAGAAAAGAAAAAGAGCAAATAAATAAAAGGGAACAAAATGCCCTAAAGTAAGTGGTGAAAGCAATGCATATATACTGTACTCAAAATTAGGATGCATGAATATGTGGAAAACATGGTTAATGGATAGTTAGATGTTGTATTATGATTACATGGATTGTCTTAAGTTAGGTGGAAAAAGTTTAAGTTAATTAAGGATTCAGATTTTAGTCCACTTGGCCAAATACAATCCTACCTTGACCCTAACCCCATTACAACCCTTAAAAGACCTCTTGATATGTGTATCTGTACATTAAATTTTTGTTGATTGTTAGAAGAAAAGCAAGCCTTAGAAAGCAAGGTTAGTAGAGAATTGAGAGAGTCGAACCTTAAACACTTGAGTGATTAGAGTGTATACACTTCCGGTGAGGGTTCGATGCTCGATTCCTTGTTCTCGGCTTTCATGAGCTATTTTCTTCTGCAAGTTTACTTATACTTTAGTTTGTGATTTGTATTAGTGAAATCTAGTTAATATTTGTTCTTAAAAGATTTGTTTACTTTTAACCAAGTAGGTAGAAACATCTTAGCATGTAGTTACATTCATATACATAGGTTGCATTTCATACATTCTACCATTCCTCTTCACTCTTATAGCTTCTCTTGAGCTTAGCATGAGGACATGCTAATGTTTAAGTGTGGGGAGTTTGATAAACCACTATTTTATGGTTTATATTGTGCTAAATTAAGTGGTTTTTCATCCATTATACTCACGCGTATTCATAGAAATAGCGTATTTTATGTTTTCCTTCCTGATTTTGTGCTATGATTGAAAACATGTTTCTTTGATCTTAATTTGCTATGTTTAATCCCCTCTTATTACCATTCGATACCATGATATGTGTGTTAAGTGATTTCAGAGTTTACAGGGCAGGAATGGCTTAGAGGATGGAAAGGAAGCATGCAAAAATGGAAGGAATGCAAGAAACTGAAGGAACTGCTAATGCTGTCCAGCCTGACCTCCTGGTACTAAATCGATCATAACTTGAGCTACAGAGGTCCAAATGATGCGGTTTAAATTGCATTGGAAAGCTAACATCTGGGGCTTCGAAATGATATATAATTTGCTTTAGTTTCTCTGAAAATAGATGACGCAGACGCGTGCATTACGTGCACGCATCGCAGTGACAAAAAACCAGCGTGGCAGATTTCGCAACCAGTGATTTCTGGGCTATTTTTGACCCAGTTTTCGGCCCAGAAAATACAGATTATAGGCTATAAAGTGGGAAAATGCATCCATTCATCAACACAATCATGATAGAACATTCATAATACACAATTTTAGGATCCAGATGTAGTTTTTAGAGAGAGAGGCTCTCTCCTCTCTCAAGTTTTAGGATTAGGATTTCAACTTCTTCTCAGGTTCAATGTTCCTTTAATTTATGTTTCTCTTCTACTTTCATTTATTCCAATGCTTTTACTTGTTAGTGTTCCAATTTAGCTTATGAATCTTTCCATGTTAGATTTAAATATTCTATTTAATATAATTCGAGGTATTTCAGACTTATGATTGTTTTACTCTATTTATAATGCCTTTAATTTAATTTAGATTTATTTTCCCCTTTTGGCTTTGGTTAAGTAATTGATAACACTTGAGTTTTCAGACTTAGCAGTTGATTGAGATTTGGGAATTGCTGATTGATTTGGATCGCTCTAAAGCTAGTCTTTCCATAGGAGTTGACTAGGACTTGAGGATCAAATTAATTAGTCCACTTAACTTTCCTTTATTTAGTAAGGGTTAAATAAGTGGGAGCAACAACAATTCTCATCATATCTGATAAGGATAACTATGATGGGATTTCCAGTTCTCATACCTTGCCAAGAGTTTTCTTTATATTTATTAATTTATTTTTCTTGCCATTTAAATTACTTGTTCCTTATATCAAAAAACCCAACGATACTTTTTCATAACCAATAATAAATCATACTTCCCTGCAATTCCTTGAGAAGACGACCCGAGGTTTAAATACTTCGGTTATAAATTTTATTGGGTTTTGTTACTTGTGACAACCAAACTTTTGTATGAAAGGATTCTCTGTTGGTTTAGAAACTATACTTACAACGCGATTATTTTTATAAAAATTCTTTACTAACAGGAGTTGACTAGGACTTGAGGATCAAATTGATTGGTCCACTTGACTTTCCTTTATTTAGTAAGGGTTAACTATGTGGGAGCAATAACAATTCTCATCACACCTGATAAGGATAACTAGGATGGGATTTCCAGTTCTTATACCTTGCAATGGTTTTTATGATAATTAAGATTTAATTTCCTGCCAATTTATTTTCTTGTTCCCTATTTCAAAAACCCAAAAATATACAATTTCCATAACCAATAATAAATCATACTTCCCTGCAATTCCTTGAGAAGACGACCTGAGGTTTAAATACTTCGGTTATAAATTTTACTGGGTTTGTTACTTGTGACAACCAAGCTTTTGTACGAAAGGATTCTCTGTTGGATTAGAAACTATACTTACAACGTGATTAGTTTTATAAAAATTCTTTACTGGCAGAAAAAATCTGATCGTCAGACAACAAGAAAAATTTTCAAAAACTCAAGAAAAGAAACGGAAACCAAAGGGACACCAAACTTAATATTTGACACAAGACTCAAACAAAAGAAAAATATGACTAAAGATGAAAATATTTTTGAAAAATTTTAAAGAAGAAAATAAGAAACATAAAAAGAAAAACAGTAAAAAGTACCTGATCTAAGGAGCAAGACAATCGGTAGTTATCAATCTCGAACAATCCCTGCCAAAGGCGCTAAAAACTTGGTGCGTGAAATTTGAACTCACACAACTGAATCGGCAAGTGCACCAGGTCATCCAAGTAATACCTCAGGTGAGTGAGGGTCGATCCCACGATGATTGTTGGATTGAGCAAGTAATAGTTATCTTGCTGGACTTAGTCAGGCGAATAGAAAAGGTAGTGTTTGTTGTAGGCGCATAAAACAGAATAATGAAGAAAGTAATACTGAACTGGTGTAGAAACAATGATGGAAAATCAATTAAGGCCTTCGAGATGCTTGTTCTTCCGGATTAATACTTCTTACTGACTACTTTAACAATGAGTGATTCATTCAATGGCAAGGCTGTAAGTGATTATAGCCGAGGCTAGTGGTCATTAATCTCCTCTGATCAACATCAAACGCCGGTGCTAATTGTCATTCAATATGAACGAGGGTGAAGCTCACACAATTCAATCTCCTTTTGTTGATCCTACTTAAAACGCCACAGACAAGGTCAGATCTTCCGGATCGGAGAATGATACTCATTATTCTAGCCTTAACGCTACAGAGACCTCAATTACCCATGACTAACGAGATTTTGTGTCACGTATCCCAATTAGTCCAGATAACTTGTTGGAACCTGTGATGTATTCTCAAGCTGTAGCTCAATACTATCCGGCTAAGGCTTCGCAAGAGCTCATATAGAATAAGGGGTCATACTCTCGTTCCACCCTGGATTCATAAAGATGAAGAACGATAATACATCATACAATGGAATCAAACATATATTAGAGTAGAAAAGTAATAATATTAATCCATGGGAACGAGCAGAGATCCTATCCTTAACTTAGGAAGTTTAATTGCTCATGCTTTACAAAGAAAACAGATAAGAAGGTGTAATGTAATGTGTCTGTGCTTCTCCCCTCCTAGAGGCATGATCCTCAGGAGGAAGGAAGTCCCTTATTTATAATAAAAAGTCTAAGACTAAACATAAAAGCTATTGTTTTTAATTTAAAAATTACAAAGAGAAAATAAAATAAGCTAAGAAGTGCTAAAATCCACTTTGGGCCCACTTGGTTAGTGTTTGGGCTGATGCCTGGCATTCAAATCAAGCTTTAGGCATTAAACTTCGGTCATTCTCCTTGGCTGGGGTTGAACGCCAGTTTGGGCGTTCAACTTGGGAGGCCAGTCCTTCTTGGGGGTTGAACGCCAAAGAGGGGGTAAGTTGGGTGTTCAACGCCCGTTTTGGGCAGTCCTTTCTAGAAAAACGTATAGACTATTATATATTGATAAAAAGCTCTGAAAGTTAGCTTTCCAACGCCAGTGAGAGCACATCAATTGGACCTTTTTAGCTCAAGATATACTCGTTGGAATGCATAGAGGTTAGGATTTGATAGCATCTGCTATCCTTTCTTTGCCTCTGAATCAAACTTTGCCAAAACTTGCCATTTTCACACAAAAATCATCTAAAATCATAGGAAAAACACAAAAACTCAAAGTAGTATCCAAAAGATAACTTTTACGTCAAAACATACTAAAACTTAATAAAAATTAATAAAATATAACTAAAAATATACTAAAAATGTTGTGAAAAAGGGTATAAGAAATCCCGTTATCAGAACACCAAACTTAAACTATTTCTTGTCCTCAAGCAACCAAAAACAAGATAGAACAAATGGAAGAGAAAAATATGTAAGATATCAGAGTTTGTCAATGAAGCTCAGTTCCAATTACTGAATGGGGCTATTAGCTCTTTATTTCTGAATAGCTTTGGCATCTCACTTTCCTTTAAAGCTCAGAAATATTGGCATCCTTTGGAACTTAGAATCCGGATGATATTATTGATTCTCTTCTTTTAGCTTTTCTTGATTCTTAAACACAGCTTCTTTTGGTGCTTTACACCTTCGAGCCTAGCCGTGAATCATTTTGTTTTACCGTATTACCATCAGATACATAAACGCCACGAGCACTTAACTGGGGGAATCCTTTGGAATCGAATTTAGCTTTACTTAAATTCCCAGACAGTGGTGCTCAGAGTTCTTAAGCGTAATCTTTTATTGCTTTGGATCACGACTTTAACTGCTCGTTCTCAAGCTTTTTACTTGACACCTTCACACCACAAGCATTTAGTTAGGGATAGCAACTCATTTGAGCTTTTTAGGCCAATTTTTGACCCTCCTAACCATTGATGCTTAAAAAGCCTTGGATCCTTTTCTTGGTTTTCTTGCTTTTTTTTTGTTTTGGATGTTTCTTTTGCTTCAAGAATTAATCTTTTTTATTTTTTAGAGAACCAATAATACTTCTCTAAATTCACTGTTCTTTAAGAATCAAAATCCTTAACTTCAATGTCAATTATGCACAGTTAATTGATACATTCAGAAAGTAAAGGCAAGACCACCACATCAAAATAATTGGATAACTCATGATATAACTCAAGATCTTATGTATTTTACTAATTTTTGAAAAATTTTCTTTTTAAGATTTAGTGAGTAATGTATGAGACATCTTCTACCCATAAAATTTTTAAAATTTTCAAAATTGAACAACTATACTAGAAAGCAAAGGAAATCCTAATAGTGATCATGAAAGAGCTAGAATAAAAAACAGGGAATAAGATAAAATACTAAAAAATAGAAAGAAAGGGGAATGAAACTCAACCACCTTAGTGCTGATGGTTGCTCAGGCTCTTCTATGAAGATGATTCACCTCCCTTTGGTGCCATTGATGATAATATACACCTAGAGCTCACTCTACAACACCAAACTTAAAAAGTTTGCTTATTCCCAAGCAAAGAAAATTTTGTCCCTTCTTGGCGTTAAACGCCAGGGCTGCTTCCCTTATGGGCGTTGAACGCCCAAGCTTTCTCCTCCCTTCTGGCGTTGAACGCCAGTAAGGGGTTCCCTCCAGGGTGTTCTGTTCTCCATTTTGGTTTTGCCTATCCCTGTTCTAAATACTGTGCATGATCATAAACAATAGAAAAGCTAGGAAAACTATGAAAATCAATGACAAAGAAAAATTTACTAAAAAAAATTTAAAAGAGAACTAAAATCAAAACATAAATAAAATAAGGGATACTTATAGTTGGGTTGCCTCCCAACAAGCGCTTCTTTAATGTCATTAGCTTGACACTTGATTGTTGAATTTTTTTCCTCTTCTTCCAGATGGTTAAAAGAAACGACTCTATGAGAGAAGAGGAGAAGATTAGTGCCCTCGGATGTGAATTCCTCCTAACATGCTTTCTGGTATTGTTATCAGCTTGATTCTTCTTGCTTGTTAGGGTAGGGGTTGGATCGCTTCTCCATCACATATGCATCTTCCTCTTAGGACCTTCCTTCTTGGTGGTTAGTGACTGCCCAACACCAAACTTAGGTTTGATGTCTGGGGGAACTGCATGAGTTTCCACCAAGGGAGGAGGTTTCAGCATTGTACTCTACATGCAAGTACCTCCTTTATAAGGGTTTAGTGGAGGTTTAAAGACCTTAAAAACCATGTAATCCTTATGTAATCTCAGCACCAATTTTCCTCTCTCAGCATCAATGAGGTTTCTTCCATTAGAGAGAGACCTTTGCTCTAAAGCCTCAGTAAAAATAATATTGATTTGCTGCATCTTAAAGACCTCCAAGAACTATAAGTGGTGCTCATCCTTGGTCTTCTTTTGGGGCTTCTGAGGGTGTGGTGGTTCAAACTCTGGAATGGGTGTCATAGAGGAGGCATGTGATAGTATAGCCTCAGCCTTTTCTGGAGCTTCTCTCTCCTCTGACCTTGTAGCAGCTTGTATTTCCTCCTTTGGTACGGATTCAGCATCCATTATGATGGACTTGCACTCTACGCTTGGGGTAGGCGCTGTGTCACTGGAAATAGTGAGAGGTCTCTTTAGTTTCTCTGGAGGATTCCTCTGAATGACTGCACTGCATTCTTCAGTGAGGAGGATTCTCTCTACCTCCCTCCAATCTTTCTTGTGGCTTAATATATCCTTTATAAACTTGGCATATGAGGGTATTTGTTCAAGGGATTCTGCAAATGGGATCTTGATCTCCAGTGTCTTGAGGTAATCTGCAAATCGGGCAAACTTCTTATCTTTTCTGCTTGACGGAATTTCTGAGGATATATCATCTTGGTCTTGTATTCGTCAGTTTTGGGTGGTGTAGGGTAAGTGTCTATAGTGCCTGAAGAAGGGCTACCAGCTTGCCTAGGAGAGGTATTTCCTGAGATTACACGTGTATGGTCTCCTCTCTCTGGGCGCCCAATGCCCCTTCTGGTCCTTTCTTGGTGTTGAATGCCAAGGTTACCCCCTCCTGGGCGTTGGACGCCAGTGCCATCCCTCGCTGGGCATTCAACGCCCCTGATGGTGTCCTGAATCGCTGCTTGCTTATCCTCTATCGTTTCTTCTTTCCTTTGCTTCTTAATGTTCTGAGACTGGGTGTTCAGGGTCCTTCCACTCCTCATTTGGGTGGCTTGGCACTCTTCTCTTATGCGTTTAGTCAAATGCTATTTAGCCTGGTTCAATCGTGCCTCTATATTCTTGTTGGAGGCACGGGTTTCTTGCAACACTTCTTGCAAACTTAGCAACTTTTGTGTGAGGGAGTGTAGCTGCTGGGTTAATGATTCACTTTGTTCTGGAGGGTCTGATTCAGTGGACACTGTCTTGACCTCTCCTTTCATTGAGGTCTCGCCAGATGAGTATAAATATTGATTGTTGGTGTCCATCTCAATGAGTTCATAAGCTTCTTCAGTTGTCTTATTCATGTGTAAAGAGCCACCCGCGGAATTATCCAGGGACATCCTAGCTATGTCAGAGAGTTCGTAATAGAAAATATCCAGCTTGACCCAATCTGAAAACATTTCAATGGGGGCATGTTCTGAGCATCAACTTGTACCTCTCCCAAACATCGTAGTCAACTTTTTTGGGGGAAAGAACTTGTTCAAGAAATTGTCAACAACCTTATCCCAAGTGTTTAAACTCCCCCTGGGCTGGTTGCGAAGCTAAGTCTTTGCTTGATCCCTCACAGCAAATGGGAAAAGCATCAGCCTGTAGACTTCAGGATCTACTTCATTGGTTTCTACAGTATTACAGATCTGCAGGAAGTCAGATATGAATTTATTGGGGTCTTCCTGTGGGAGTCCATGAAACTGGAAATTTTGTTGTACTAGGAAGATCAACTCTGGGTTGAGCTCAAAATGATTTACTCCAATAGGAGGTATACCAATGCTGCATTCAGAGAAATCAAGAGTGGGAGCTGTGTAAGATCCCATGGTTCTTTTGGGTTGAGCATTCCCAATTGGATTCATGGTGATTTTGGTGTTCCTAAACCTGCAAGAGACAGAGAAAAAGTGGCAGTCTCTATGTCAAAATCTAGAGAGCTCCTAGTGAGATATCCAAAAGAAAATTTTGTTTTTTTTTTTGAAAAATTTGAAAATAAATAATAAAAAATAGAATACTAATTTGATAATAAAAGAATAAATAACAATTTCAAAAAAATTTAAAAAATTAGAAAGAAAGGGTTTAAAAAATTTTCAAAATTCAAAAAGAAAGAGAAAACACTAAAGGAACACCAAACTTTTAAAATTAAAATAAGATAAAGTAACTAATTAACTAACAAGATTTGAAATTAAAAAAGGAAATTTTCGAAAGTTAAAGATGAGATAGTCAAGATAAGATTTTGAAATTTAAAAATTAGAAAGAAAAAAGTCAAGAGAAAGAAACAAGATAAGATAAGATTTGAAAATTAAGATAGGAGATTTGGTTTTGAAAAGTTTTGAAAATTGGAAAGAGAAAAACTAACAAAATACTAAACTTTTAAAATTTCAATTTAAAAGAAAGATAACAAAATTTTAAAACTAAAGAAAAAGATAAGATAAAGATCAAAAAAGAAAAGATAAGCACGAAAATTAAATTTAAATAAAAAGATTACTAACGGGACACCAAAATTTAAAATTTTAAATGGAAATAAAGAGAAAATATCAAACTTAAAATTGTGAAATTAAAAATAAGATAACTAAAGTGAGAATTGAAAATCAAAAGATAGACAAGATAAAGATCAACAATCAAGAAAGATAAGATATGATTTGAAAATTTAAAAATCACTAACAAGAAACACCAAACTTAAAATTTGGATTTAAATAAAGATAAGATAAAAATTCAAGATTTTATTTTCAAATTTCAAAAATTTAAAAGAAAGGATTTTAAAAAATTTTTGAAATTCAAAAAGAAAAAGAAAACACTAAGCTTAAAATTTTTGAAATCAAATCACACTAATTTTCGAAAATCTAAAAGAAAAACACTAAAAGACACCAAATTTAAAAATTTTAAAATCAAACAAGAGAAAATACTAAGAAAAATTTGAACACAAAGAAAGACAACAAGAACAATTTTCAAAAACTCAAGAAAAGAAACGGAAACCAAAGGGACACCAAACTTAATATTTGACACAAGACTCAAACAAAAGAAAAAGATGACTAAAGATGAAAATATTTTTGAAAAATTTTAAAGAAGAAAATAAGAAACATAAAAAGAAAAACAGTAAAAAGTACCTGATCTAAGGAGCAAGACAATCGGTAGTTGTCAATCTCGAACAATCCCTGGCAAAGGCGCTAAAAACTTGATGCGTGAAATTTGAACTCACACAACTGAACCGGCAAGTGCACCGGGTCGTCCAAGTAATACCTTAGGTGAGTGAGGGTCGATCCCACGAGGATTGCTGGATTGATCAAGTAATAGTTATCTTGCTGGACTTAGTTAGGTGAATAGAAAAGGTAGTGTTTGTTGTAGGCGCATAAAACAGAATAATGAAGAAAGTAATACTGAACTGGTGTAGAAACAATGATGGAAAATCAATTAAGGCCTTGGAGGTGCTTGTTCTTCCGGATTAATACTTCTTACTGACTACTTTAACAATGAGTGATTCAATCAATGGCAAGGCTGTAAGTGATTACAGCCGAGGCTAGTGATCATTAATCTCCTCTGATCCACATCAAACGCCGGTGCTAATGGTCATTCAATATGAACGAGGGTAAAGCTCACACAATTCAATCTCCTTTTGTTGATCCTACTCAAAACGCCACAGACAAGGTCAGATCTGTCGGATCGGAGAATGATACTCATTATTCTAGCCTTAATGCTACAGAGACCTCAATTACCCATGACTAACGAGATTTTGTGTCACGTATCCCAATTAGCCCAGATAACTTGTTGGAACCTATGATGTATTCTCAAGCTGTAGCTCAATACTATCCGGCTAAGGCTTCACAAGAGCTCATATAGAATAAGGGGTCATACTCTCATTCCACCCCGGATTCATAAAGATGGAGAACGATAATACATCATACAATGGAATCAAACATATATTAGAGTAGAAAAGTAATAATATTAATCCATGGGAACGAGCAGAGATCCTATCCTTAACTTAGGAAGTTTAATTGCTCATGCTTTACAAAGAAAACAGATAAGAAGGTGTAATGTAATGTGTCTGTGCTTCTCCCCTCCTGGGAGGCATGATCCTCAGGAGGAAGGAAGCCCCTTATTTATAATAAAAACTCTAAGACTAAACATAAAAGCTATTATTTTTAATTTAAAAATTACAAAGAGAAAATAAAATAAGCTAAGAAGTGCTAAAATCCACTTTGGGCCCACTTGGTTAATGTTTGGGCTGATGCCTAGCATTCAAATCAAGTTTTAGGCATTCAACTTCGGTCCTTGCTCCTTGGCTGGGGTTGAACGCCAGTTTGGGCATTCAACTTGGGAGGCCAGTCCTTCTTGGGGGTTGAACACCAAAGAGGGGGTAAGTTGGGCGTTCAACGCCCATTTTGGGCAGTCCTTTCTAGAAAAACGTATAGACTATTATATATTGCTGGAAAGTCCTAAAAGTTAGCTATCCAACGCTTTTAAGAGCGCGTCAGTTGAACTTCTTTAGCTCAAGATATACACGTTGGAATGCATGGAGGTCAGGATTTGACAGCATCTACTATCCTTTCTTTGCCTCTGAATCAGACTTTGCCAAAACTTGCCATTTTCACCCAAAAATCACCTGAAATCATAGAAAAAACACAAAAACTCAAAGTAGTATCCAAAAGGTGACTTTTGAATTAAAACATACTAAAACTTAATAAAAATTAATAAAATATAACTAAAAACATACTTGTAATACTGTGAAAAAGGGTATAAGAAATCCCGTCATCAATTAACAACATATTATAGATGATAACTAAATAGTATTATTTGATTAAAAGCTAATTATGTGCTTGATTATTTTGTTTAGTGTACAGAAAATTAATTTAATTAAAACTAGCCTAAGAAGTAAGAAAATAGGCCCACATACTAAGCTCAAGGAAAGAATTGTTGATTACTACAACAATTCCTATCTAAATCAAAGAAATGCTCCAGGCTTCAAATTGATAATGTGAGCCCATATCCTTAAACAAGTCCAAATCAGTGGTCTACATCCAAACCCATTCATTTGGTTGCTAACTAAAGAGAATGCGTTTCATTTGCTTCTGAACCATATCACCTCACTACTGAACTAAAAATCTCTCTTCTCTCTCTTCCAACACCCACGAGAAAAGCTCAGAAGAAAAGAAAGAAAAAGGAAGCTCTGAGCTAGGACAAATTCAAAGAACAAAAGGAAGTTACAAAATCCAAGCAAGAAGAGAAAGTCAAAGAGGCTAGGGCTAAAGGCAAGATCACATTCGAAGGGAAAATCACAAAAAGGAATTTTCACATTTATGCTTTATTGAAGCTCGGTGAAGAAATCTTCTCCTTGCATACATAGAAGTAAAAAGTTGAAGATGTTGAAGATGGTGACAATCTGTTGTGAATCAATGTTCAAGAATCAAACTTGGGGATAAAGCAAGATTGAAGGGTTTAGATTCAAGAAACAATTTGAAAAAGGTTGAAAGAGAAGATAGAATGTATGGATGCTTGTATGATTCAGTCATTACCTCTACTCTATCTCTCCTTTGTGACGCCGCTGCTGCTTCTATTTTTTTTTTTTTGGAGAAGAAGGCCACCATGCTGAAGCAAGTTTCAAACTTTGGAAGCTTCCTTCCTCTATTAAAGGGGTGAATGGCCAAGGGTTGAAGCAAGGAGTGAAAGCACTAAGTTTGGGTTTCTATAAGTTACAGAGCTATTACTATTCTTCTCCTTCATGGTTCTCATTGAATATCTTATTTTCTCAGTCTAGTCTTTTTTTGCTTTCAATGGTAAAAGGCATTACAGTGAGGTATGTAAGAGAAAGTTATTGAGTGGAAAAAAGCAAGAGAGTTAGACTTGAAAAAAAAACTATTGTTTATTTCAAAAATCCTTTGTATTTTTTTGTGTTTTGTTGTCATGATCCTGAGTGAATTTCCTTGCAAGTTGGGTGAGTACTTTGCTGTTGAAAGTTAGGGTGAGTTTCTAGTCAAATTTGGTTTGGGTTAGAAACTGGATTTGTCCCAGATAGGATTGGGTAGAATCTTAGGAAAAATTGGTGTTTGTAATTTTATTCAAAGATAGTAAAATTTCGTCATTGTTGTGATGGAGACTGGATGTAGGCTACATTGCACTGAGTAGCTGAACTAGGATATATCATTGTGCCACTTCTCTTTCTCTTTTCTGTATCTAGTTCTGCACTTTAGGAGACAAAACAAAATTATCTCCTGATTATTCTATCCCGCTATACTTCTCAGAAGTACACTTTGCACGTAACTCTGTTTTGACTCCATTTTTGATAAGAGACAAAATAAAATAATCTCCTACTTTTCACCTGAGGCAGCATTACAGAATCCAAAAGTTTTATTCAACTACAAGATTAATCAAGCAAAGTAAAAAGAGGGTAAGATTCAACCCCCTTTTCTTAGCCACTGATATCCATCAATTGGTATCAAAGCCAGATTTTAAAGAGACCAAGCTTCACAGTTTGGAGGAAAGATCCATATGACAAGCAACATGAGATCCAACACAGTGGCTTACACAGTGACAAAAGGGTAATCCAACAACAGACCTCCATTCTTCAACGGAAAAAATTACAACTATTGGAAAAAAAGAATGAAGATCTTTGTTTAGTCTGTGCATTACAACCTTTGGAAAATAATCATAAATAGTCCTCAAATTCCAACCAAAACAAGCACTGAAGGTGTTGTTACTCCTAAATCTGAAGCAGAGTAGAATGAAGATGACAAAAAAGGTAGAACTCAATGCCAAGGCTGTCAACATGCTGAACTGTGCCATCAGCTTCGAGGAATACTGGAAGATTTCAAGATGCAAAATAACAAAGAAAATCTGGGATAAGCTCCAAGTTACACATGAGGGCACCATACAAGTAAAAGAAATAAGGATTGACATGCTGAGCAAAGAGTATAAAATATTTTCTATGAAGGAAGGATAATCAATTGATGACATGTTTGAAAGATTCCCTATCATCATTATAGCTTGGATACTATATGGATTACTCATTCCGAACAAGTGCTAGTGAGGAAAGTCTTGAGAAGCCTAACAAAAGAGTAGAAAACTAAGGCTATTGTTATCTTTGAAAGCAGTAACCTAAGCTAAATGACCTATGATGAGCTGAGAGAAAAGTTATTAGCTTATGAAATTACTCATATGAAAAATGATACAAAAAAGAAAGGAGTGACTCTTAAATCTTGTACTGAATCATTGGATGCTGAATCAAGTGACTGTTTATCAGATGAAGAGATTGTGTTTTTTGTTAGAAAATTTAGAAGACTGATGAGACTAAAAGGAAGAAACAGAGGAGGCAGCTCAAAGGAACTAAGGAAGGACATCAACAAGGTCATCTGCCAAAGTTGCAAAGACGTTGGACATTACAAATATGAGTGTCCCGAGCTCAAGAAAGAAGAAAAGTCTCAGAAGGACAAGAAAGGACTCATAACTTCTTGGGAAGATCTAGAAAACAATATTGAAGAAGAAGAAGAATCAGATAACAACTTTTAAGCATGCTTAATGGCCAACCACAATCAAAACAATGAGGTAATCTTTCTTGAACCCATTAATGAAGAACTTCGTCTAATGATTGATGATCTTACTAAAAAGTTTAGAAATTTTTTAAATCAATACCATGAACTTGAATATGAAAAAAATACTTTGAAGGCTGAAAATGCTTACCTCAAAGAAAAATTAAAAGAAGCTGAAAGTACTGTTGATCTTGTTGAAGAAAACAAAAGGCTTAAATTTGAAATTAAAAATCTTGAAGGAAAGCATTCTGTTGTTGCCTGCTTAAATTGCATTGAAAAAATGAAAGGTTGCATAAGATTAAGGGTCTAAATCAAGACATAGCTAAATTTTCCCAAAGTTCTGAAAACATAGACAAATTATTAGTTAGTCAAAGACCTCTTTTTGAAAAGGATCGGTTGGGGTATCATGAAAAATCTGAATCTGTTTTTGAAAAATCATGCTTTGAAAATAAAGTCTCAACTTCCAAAAATAATTTCTTTCAAAACCCAAATCACTTTAAAAAATCAACAAGCAAAAATTTTTGTCATACATGCAATCGGTTTGGTCATTTGTCTATTCAATACTTCCTATTTGAAAGAAATATTGGTAATAAAGTTTACAAAGTGATTGGCAAATACAATACTCTTGGACAACTAAGAAGGTTTAACATTAAAAGATCCAAAATGATTTGAATATCTAAGGTCACTTAAAAGTATTGTGCAATTTTGCCTAGCATCCAAGAAGAAGAATGACATGTGGTACTTGGATAGTGGATGCTCTTGGCACATGACCAAAAAGTCCACATTCTTCATCAAGATTGACAAATACGATGGAGGCTTTGACTTTCAGTAATGACAGAAAGGGAAAGATAGTGGCCATAGGTAAGGTTGGTAAGAGTTTCTCTACCTTCATTAATGATGTATTCTTGGTTGATGAACTGAAACATAATCTTCTAAGCATTATTTAATTATGTGATTTAGGTTATTTGGTTATTTTCAAAAAATTTGAATGCTTAGTTTCGTGAAAATTTTGGTGAAACTTTGTTTGTAGCTAAAAGATACAATAATGTGTATAGACTTACCTTGGAGGAACTAAAACAACAAAATATAGCTTCTTTTACTTCCATTGAATCTAAAAAATGGTTATGGCATAAGAAATTAGGACATGCTAGCATGTTTTAAATTTCTAAGCTTGTGAAAAAGAATTTGGTTAGAAGTCTTCCAAAAATCAGATTTGAGAAGGACATCACTTGTGATACTTGTCAATTAGGTAAACAAACTAAAAACTCTTTCAAACCTAAGGATGGCATCTCTACCAAAAGGCTATTAAAAATGCTACATATTAATCCCTTTGGTCCCATTAGGACTTAAAGCCTAGGTGATAAACACTATGATTTAGTGGTGGTTGATGATTATACAAGATTTGGATGGATTCTTTTCTTAGCTTATAAGAATGATGTCTTTTTAGCTTTTTCAACTCTATGCAAAAAGATTCAAAATGAAAAAGATTTAAAAATTATTTCCATAAGAAGTGATCATGAAAAAAGTGTTTGAAAACTAAGATTTTGAATCATTTTGTGATGAATTTGGTATTCCACATAATTTTTCATATCCTAGAATACCTCAACAAAATGAGGTTGTTGAGAGGAGAAAAGAATCCTTCAAGAAATGGCTAGGGCAATGCTTCATGAAAATGAAACTCCAAAATTTCTTTGGGCTGAAGTAGTAAACACTACTTGTTACATTTTAAACCGAACCATCATTCAAAAATTCTTAAAAAAAAAACTCCATATGAACTTTGGAAAGGAAGACCACCCAACCTTAAGTATTTTCATATTTTTTAATGCAAATATTTTGTTTTAAATAATAAAGACAATCTTAGGAAGTTTGATCTAAATATTTATGAAGGTATACTTGGCTATTCAACCACTAGTAAAGCATATAGAGTTTATCTCAAGGAGCATAGAATCATAGAAGAGTCCATTTATGTTATTGATGCGTGGCAGAAGTTAACCAATTTAGAGATTTCAATTAAGAGAACAGCGTTGCACGTATAGCTCTTAACCGGCTAAGATCTGCCTCACCAATTTAAAAAGGGTTGTCACAAATTTTAGAAATAAATTACTGGGAGTATGAGTCCCAGGTCGTCTCCCAACGAGTTGCAGGAAAGAGTGCAATTTTATTAACTAGGGGTTTTCAGAAAAATTAAGTTTTGATAATGAGTAACTAAAATGATTAAAAATTAAAGCAATAAAAATAAACTAAGAATAATTATTGATACTCCAAATAAAAGGCCTTGACTGGGGGAATAATTAAATGGATTTTCTATCCTTGTTGGGATCTTCTCAAGTGTAGTGTAAAAAGGGTGTTGTTCTCACTCGGTTATCCCTTACTAAATAAGGAAAAGTATGGTGATTAAACTAACTCTTACCCTCAAATCCTAGTCCTCTCCCTTGGGGAGGTCTAGTGTTAGTAGGTATGGAATTAGCTAACAACGTCCAATTCAACCAAGCACTTGAGCATTCCAACTCAAGTATCTCCTCTTAATTAACCCCCATGTCAAGTAGAAATTCTACTCCATTGACATGAAATTAATAATCATAAAAATATGAGAAGACATAATTAAATAAAATAAAATAGAGAATTAAAATTAATTAAAATAAAAATAACTCTATATATTAATAAATTCAAAATGCAACATAATTATCTGAACAGAGTCAATGAGTAACTAATTAAAAATAAGGGAATAAGGAAACAAACTAAAGTAATGTCTTCAACGGAGGTAATGACTCTCAGCATCCAAAAATCCAAGCAAAAGCATAAACTATCAATGTAATGCAAATCTAAAAGTTCAGATCTAAAACTGAAATAATCCTAATGTGATGAATCTGAATGCGTGTGGATGCGTGTTGAGTCTCAGCATATTCCCTAGGTTTAGTCTTTGTTTCTGGGCCGAAAATTGGGTCAAAATACGGCCCAAAATCGTCCCAGCGTATTCTGTTATTTTTTGCAGATCGCGCAGGTCACGCGTACGCGTCGTCCACGCGTTCGCGTCATTCAGCGATTTTCCTTGTCACGCGTTCGCGTCATTCATGCGTTCGCGTCATTTGTGCAGGCTCCAATCCACGCGTTTACGTCAGGCACACGTTCGCGTCACTGCGATTTCTCCATTTTGCGCGTTCGCGTGAGCCATGCGCTTGCGTCAGTGTTTGCTGGTCATCTCCTTAGTTTATTGTGCTCCTTCCATTTTTGCAAGCTTTCTCTCTATTCTCTAAGCCATTCCTGCCCTATGAAGTCTGAAACACTTAACACACGGATCACGGCATCGAATGGTATAAAGGAGAATAAAAATACATAATTAAAAGATCTCTAGGAAGCAAGTTTTCAACCATGGACAATTCTTGGGAAGGAATTGTAAATACATGCCAATCATATGAATAAGTGGGTGAAGGCTTGATAAAACCACTCAAGTAAACACAATATAAATCATAAAATAATGGTTTATCAATCTCCCCATACTTAAACATTAGCATGTCCTCATGCTTAGTTAAAGGAGATAAAGTAAATGAGTAGGGAAATGTAAAACTCATGAAATGCAATGCAACATATATATATATATATATATATGAATGCAACTATATGATCCTTGTCTACTTGGTTAAAAGTAAATAAGCTCTTCAAGACAAATATAAATCAAATTCCACTAATTCAATTTATACAGTAAGAACAGATAAAAATGCAAGAAGATAGCTCATGAAAGCAGGGAACATAGAATCAAGCATTGAACCCTCACTGATGGTGTATGTGCACTTTAGTCTCTCAAGTGTATAGGGTAATCACTCTACTCTTCTCTAATTATGCTTTCTAAATTTTGTTCTTCACCTAATCAATCAACAATATTTAACATACCAATGCAAACATCATGAGGTCTTTTCAAGGTTGTAATGGGGCTAAGGTAAGGGTGAGGGTATATATATATGGGTAAGTGAGCTTATAAATTGAATCTTTAATTAACCTAAGCTTTCACCTAACATACATATACTCTATATAACTTTAGAATCATGTCTAGCTACCCATAGTTTTCACTTTTGCATTACATACTCATGCATCAACTTTCTTTTAATTTTTATTACACATGCATTGATCTTTGAACTTAACTTAACTTAGAATCGGGGTAATTTTGTCCCCTTATTATTATTATTTTTTTATTTTATTATTATTATTATTATTATTATTATTATTATTATTATTATTATTATTATTATTATTATTATTATTATTATTATTATTATTATTTTGAACATGAAAATAAATATAGCTTATCAATGCACATGAATTTTTAATTTTTTTTATAGTTTCACATGAGTAGGTAGCCAAATTCCCATTATTTTATCATGACACATTCCCTTATTAACCCTTGTTCCCACAATCTTCCCATACTCAATTAACACACAATTTCTATCTTAAGCTAACCAAAAATTCAATTGGGATATTTAATTATCTTTCCGCTTAAGGCTAGTAATGTGGTAAAATATAGAACAAATGGGATTAAAAGGCTCAAAGTGGCTGACAAAGGTAATTTATAAAGGGTAGGCTTATTTGGGATAAGTGAGCTAAACAAATAATGGCCTCAATCATACGCATGCATATAACATATTAAACATTGGACATATAGGATGAAACAAAATAAGATTACAATCATAGAGAAGTAAACACACAAGAATAAAATATTTATGGTTAAATAATGTAACCATGTAATTAAGCTCAAATCTCATAGGTTGTGTGTTCTTAGCTTTTTAAACTATGTTCCAAATACAACTTCAAACAAATTTAATATAAAAGTTTTGATTTAAATTAGTGAAATTTTTCAGAAAATAGGGTATTAGAAGAAACTTATTATTTTCAATTAAGTAGAACATGCATGCAAATAACCTATTTCTATGCAATCTATCCTATTCTACAAAAGAAAAATTAACTAAATATCCTATTTTACTGGTGTTTAAGGAAGAGAATTTACCTCCGGAAGTCAGGTACTGACCGACCTCCCCATACTTAAGGCTTTGCACCATCCTCGGTGCCATCTGTCAGGAATAAAGGGGGCCTGGTAGTAGTATCTCCACCATCGGGACCGTCATGGCTCCCTGTGCTGGTAAATGAAGTGGAGTCTGGAGTGTCTGGGTCTTTGTAGTTTCCAATAAGTAGCTCCTTGAGGTATGTGAATCGGCGCTGGTTACGGCGCTCTCTTAGCTTTGCTTTGTGTTCCTGCCGATCCAACCTTTCAAGTATCTGATGGAGCAGTTGGTTTGTTGTAGGTGCTTGTGGTGTTGAAGGAGGAATGTCTTCGGCCGGTTCTGTAGGCTGGCTTGTAGTGGCTGCTGGCGGTCTGATATATTTTCCGTTAGGGACGTTCTAATCATCTCGTGGAAGTAAGGCTTTGGTGTCTGCAGCTCTGTAGGAGACTCTGGCTACCGAGATGAGATCTGAAACCAAGGCAGGAAAAGGTAAGTTGCCCGCAATTTGTACGTGTCTTATTGCATTCCGGATGTGTCTTGGTAAGTTTAGGTGCTGGTCTGTAAGGATACACCAAAGTAAAACAGCCATGTCTGCAATAAAGGAGGACTCGTGAGTGCTCGGAAAGACATAATGGGACATGATCTGTGCCCATACTCGAGCCTCCAAGGTAAGTGCTGAAGCCGATATCCCTTTTGGTCGGGATCGATGGTATCTATAGATCCATCTGCTGCCAAGTTGTGCTATAACTCTGAGAATGGTGTCCCAGTCAAATTGGTATGTCTGGCGCTTGAGTGAAGCTTCTTGGAATGCGTCCAATCCTTCTGGAGCAGGGGGAAGATCTAAAGCTTGTTGAATGGCCTCTTCAGTTATGGGGACTTGCTTTTGACGGACATAGACAGACTGCATGGTTGGCATGTGAAAGTTGGAGTAGAATTCTACTACCCATGAGAGATTAACCTGCCGTGGCTGTCTCCGTAGGAATCCCCATTGTCTTCGTTCGATTTGTGGCTCAACAAATTCAGCAATGCGGGTCGGGAGGATGATAAGGTATTCATTGTTGTAATTCCTCTCTGCCAGGATGGGGAACATCTGCTCACAGTAGCGGTTAGGAAACCGCGCAATGTCCTTTGTTGGGAAGGCTTTTTCTTTTTCATCGACCTTGATGATCCTCTTGATTCTTTTTGTTGAGGGCTTTACTGCTGTTGAAGATGGCTCTGTGATGAGCGGATATTTTATACGCTTTTTGGAGATAATTTCATATAGTTTTAAGTATGTTTTAGTTAGTTTTTAGTCTATTTCTATTAGTTTTTAGGAAAAATTCCTATTTCTGGACTTTACTATGAGTTGTGTGTTTTTCTGTAATTTCAGGTATTTTTCTGGCTGAAATTGAAGGAGCTGAGCAAAAATTTGATTCAGGCTGAAAAAGGACTGCTGATGCTGTTGGATTCTGACCTCCCTGCACTCAAAGTGGATTTTCTGGAGCTACAGAACTCGAAATGGCGTGCTTCCAATTGCGTTGGAAAGTAGACATCCAGGGCTTTCCAGCAATATATAATAGTCCATACTTTGCACAAGAATAGACGACGTAAACTGGCGTTCAACTCCAGTCCTCTGCCCAATTCTGGCGTCCAGCGCCAGAAAAGGATCAAAAGCTGGAGTTGAACGCCCAAACTGGCATAAAAACTGGCGTTCAACTCCACGAATGGCCTCTGCACGTGAATTGCTTAAGTCTCAACCCCAGCACACACCAAGTGGGCCCCAGCACACACCAAGTGGGCCCCAGAAGTGGATCTCTGCATCATCCATCATAGTTTATCCAATTTTTGTAAACCTAGGCTACTAGTTTAGTATTTAAACAACTTTTAGAGACTTATTTTGTATCTCATGACATTTCAGATCTAAACTTTGTATTCTCTGATGGCATGAGTCTCTAAACCCCATTGTTGGGGGTGAGGAGCTCTGCTGTGTCTCGATGAATTAATGCAAGTATTTCTGTTTTCCATTCAAACACGCTTGTTCCTATCTAAGATGTTCATTCGCGCTTAACTGTGATGGAGGTGATGAGCTGTGACACTCATCACCTTCCTCGAATCATGAACGTGTGCCTGACAACCACCTCCGTTCTATATACGATTGAATGAGTATCTCTTAGATTCCTTAATCAGAATCTCCGTGGTATAAGCTAGAACTGATGGCAGCATTCATGAGAATCCGGAAAGTCTAAACCTTGTCTGTGGTATTCCGAGTAGGATTCAAGGATTGAATGACTGTGACGAGCTTCAAACTCTTGAAGGCTGGGCGTTAGTGACAGACGCAAAAGGATAGTAAATCCTATTCCAACCGGATCAAGAACCAACCGGTGATTAGCCGTGCTGTGACAGAGCGCGTGAGCGTAGTTTTCACTGGGAGGATGGAAGGTATCCATTGACAACGGTGATCCACCAATACACAGCTTTCCATAGGAGGGCGTGCGTGCGTGAATCAGAAGACAGAGGAAAGCAGAGATTCAGAAGACAAAGCATCTCCAAAACTCCAACATATTCTCCATTACTGCACAACAAGTAATCTTTAATTTATGTTCTCTTGGTTATTCACAATTCAACTGATAAACATAATTGACTTCCTGACTAAGATTTACAAAATAACCATAGATTGCTTCAAACCAACAATCTCTGTGGGATTCGACCCTTACTCACATGAGGTATTACTTGGACGACCCAGTGCACTTGCTGGTTAGTGGTACGCGTTGTGAAAAGTGTGATTCACAATTCGTGCACCAAGTTTTTGGCGCCGTTGCCGGGGATTGTTCGTGTTTGGACAATTAACGGTTTATTTTGTTGCTTAGATTAGGAAAAATTTTCTCTTTTTGGTTTAGAGTCTTTTATTATTTATCCCTTGTTAAAACACTTTAAATTTATAGCTCAGTTAATTAGAACGTGGTGTTCATGTTCATGGTAATTGGCTATCATATTTTTTAAAACCTTTTTCAAAAATAATTTTTCTGTTAAATCCTGTGCCAAACTTTAAGTTTGGTGTTTTCAAAAATAATCTTTCTTAAAATTTTCGAAAATTTTCATAACTCATTTGGCTAGAGCGTTAATCTGTGTTCTTGGTAATTGGGTTAGAGTCTTTTATATTCTTTTCAAAACCTTCTTTTTCATAAATAATATTTTCTCTATTAAATCTTGTGCCAAACTTTAAGTTTGGTGTTTTCTTGTTGATTTCCCTTTGGTTTTCGAAAATTTTGGTTTGGTTTTCTAAAAATTTTAAGTTTGGTGTTCCTTCTTCATGTTCTTGTGTTCTTGTGAGTCTTCAAAGTGTTCTTGAGTTTTCCTTGTGTCTTGATCTTAAAATTTTTAAGTTTGGTGTTCCTTGGTGTTTTCTCTCCAAAATTTTCAAAAACAAGGAGCATTAGATCAAAAAAATTTTAAATCTTGTACTATCTTATTGTTTTTCTCTCTCCTCACTAAATTCAAAAATATCTTTTCAAAATTTGTTTCTTAACTTTTTCAAAACTACCTAACTAACTCTCTCTCTCTCTAATTTTCGAAAATATCTTCCCTCTTTTTCAAAAATTTCTTTTTTATTAACTAATTATTTTTAATTTTTTTTTTCGAAAAAAAAAATTTTAATTTCAAAATTCAAATTCTTTTTAGTTATTTTATTTTATTTAAGTATTTACTTCTTATAAAATAAAATAAATAAAAAGATAAATCAGTCCAAGTTATATCCATATATCCATCATGGACATGAGTGGAAATGAACAGTCCAGGAGGACTCTGGGGTCATATTCTAACCCCTCTACTGCTTCATATGGGAGTAGCATATGCATACCCTCCATTGGAGTTAGTAGCTTTGAGTTGAATCCTCAGCTCATTATCATGGTGCAGCAAAGTTGCCAGTATTCCGGTCTTCCACAGGAAGAACCTACAGAGTTTCTGGCACAATTTTTACAAATTGCTGACACAGTACATGATAAGGAAATAGATCAGGATGTCTACAGACTATTACTGTTTCCATTTGCTGTAAAAGATCAAGCTAAGAGGTGGTTAAATAACCAACCTAAGGCCAGCATAAGAACATGGAAACAGCTGACAGAAAAATTCCTGAATCAGTATTTTCCTCCAAAAAGGATGACACAGCTAAGGCTGGACATCCAAGGCTTTAAACAAGGAGATAATGAATCTCTTTATGATGCCTGGGAGAGATACAGAGAGATGCTACGAAAATGCCCCTCTGAAATGTTTTCAGAGTGGGTTCAGTTAGACATCTTCTACTATGGGCTTGCAGAAGGAGCTCAGATGTCTCTAGATTACTCAGCTGGTGGATCTATCCATATGAGAAAGACAATTGAAGAGGCTCAAGAGCTCATTGATACAGTTGCCAGGAATCAGCATCTGTATCTAAGCAACAACCCTTCCATGAATGAAGAGGTTAAAACAGTAACTGCTGAATTCAGTACTGTAAAACAAGCTGCTGAATTCAATCAGCAATTGGATTTTCTAACAAAGCAGCTAGCTGAATTCAAGGACAGGCTACAGGAGACAAGGATAGCTAATATACATATGGACGAACAGTTTAAGCAAACAAAGCAGCAGCTATCAAGGCAAATAGCAGAAGAATGCCAAGTAGTTCAATTAAGAAGTGGGAAAACATTAAATACCCCACCTCAAGGCATCAAAAATTCAAGAAATGAGCGACCCACCAAAGATTCACCTGAGGACAGTAAGAGCCCAGGGAAAAATAATTCTGGCACTAAAACGCCAGAAAATGGGTGGAAGGCTGGCGCTGAACGCCCAGACCATGCCCAAAACTGGCGTTCAGCGCCAGAAACAAGGCAGGATTGGCGTTCAACGCCAGAAATGGGCAAGAATCTGGCGTTGAACGCCCAAATGGGGCAGAATCCAGCGTTGAACGCCCAAAATGGGTACATTTCTGGCGTTCAGGCGCCAGGAACAGATAGTGAGCTGGCGTCTAACGTCACTCCAGCTTCTGACTCTGGCACTCAATTGCCAGTGAGGGATCAGACACACACATGTGCTGATAACAACCCCTCTAAAAAGGCTTCTTTAACCACTAAGGTTGAGGAATATAAAGCCAAGATACCTTATCCTCAAAAACTCCGGAAAGAGGAGCAGGATAAGCAATTTTCTCGCTTTGCAGATTATCTAAGGACTCTGGAAATAAAGATTCCATTTGCAGAAGCACTTGAGCAAATACCTTCTTATGCCAAGTTCATGAAAGAGATCTTGAGTCATAAAAAGGAGTGGAGAGAAACAGAAAGAGTTCTCCTCACTGAAGAATGCAGTGCAGTCATTCTGAAAAGCTTTCCTGAAAAGCTTAAAGACCCTGGGAGTTTTCTGATACCATGCATATTAGAAGGTGATTGCACCAAGACAGCTTTATGCGATCTTGGGGCAAGCATCAACCTGATACCTGCATCCACTATCAGGAAGCTTGGCTTAACTGAAGAAGTTAAACCAACCCGGATATGTCTCCAACTTGCTGATGGTTCCACTAAATACCCATCAGGCGTGATTGAGGACATGATTGTCAGAGTTGGGCCATTCGCCTTTCCCACTGACTTTGTTGTGCTGGAAATGGAGGAGCACAAGAGTGCTACTCTCATTCTAGGAAGACCCTTCCTAGCAACTGGACGATCCCTCATTGACGTCCAACAGGGGGAAATAACCCTGAGAGTCAATGATGATGAGTTTAAGTTGAACGCTGTCAAAGCCATGCAGCATCCAGACACATCAACAGACTGCATGAAAGTTGATCTCATTGACTCTTTGGTAGAAGAGATCAACATGGCTGAGAGTCTCGAATCAGAGTTGGAAGACATCTTTAAAGATGTTCAGCCTGATTTGGAGGATTCAGAGGACATGAAAGAGCCTCTGAACTTTCTTCTGAAAGAGGAAAAACCTCCTAAACCCGAGCTCAAGCCACTACCACCATCCTTGAAATATGCATTTCTGGGAGAAGGTGACACTTTTCCAGTGATCATAAGCTCTGCTTTAAATTCACAGGAAGAGGAAGCACTTATTCAAGTGCTAAGGACACACAAGACAGCTCTTGGGTGGTCCATAGGTGACCTTAAGGGCATAAGCCCAGCTAGATGCATGCACAAAATCCTATTGGAGGATAATGCCAAACCAGTGGTTCAACCACAGAGGCGGCTAAATCCAGCCATGAAGGAAGTGGTGCAGAAAGAGGTCACCAAGTTACTAGAGGCTGGGATTATTTATCCTATTTCTGATAGCCCCTGGGTGAGCCCTGTTCAAGTCGTCCCAAAAAAGGGAGGCATGACAGTGATTCATAACAAAAAAAATGAACTGGTTCCCACAAGAACAGTTACAGGGTGGCGCATGTGTATTGACTATAGAAGGCTCAATACAGCCACCAGAAAGGATCATTTTCCTTTACCATTCATAGACCAGATGCTAGAGAGACTAGCAGGTCATGATTATTACTGCTTTCTGGATGGCTATTCAGGCTATAACCAGATTGCAGTGGATCCCCAGGATCAAGAGAAAACAGCATTCACATGCCCATCTGGAGTGTTTGCTTATAGAAGGATGCCATTTGGGCTATGTAATGCGCCTGCAACCTTCCAGAGATGCATGCTCTCTATTTTCTCTGACATGGTGGAAAAATTTCTGGAAGTCTTCATGGATGACTTCTCAGTATATGGAGACTCATTCAGCTCCTGTCTTGATCACCTGAAACTTGTTCTGAAAAGATGCCAAGAAACCAACCTAGTTTTAAACTGGGAAAAGTGTCACTTCATGGTGACTGAAGGAATTGTTCTTGGGCATAAAATCTCAAACAAGGGAATAGAGGTGGATCAAGCAAAAATAGAGGTAATTGAAAAATTACCACCACCTGCCAATGTTAAGGCAATCAGAAGCTTTCTGGGGCATGCAGGATTCTATAGGAGGTTTGGTGCGCAAAATTTTTACTCTCTTACAATTTCGCACACATGACCAGCAAGTGCACTGGGTCGTCCAAGTAATACCTTACGTGAGTAAGGGTCGAATCCCACGGAGATTGTTGGTTTGAAGCAATCTATGGTTATCTTGTAAATCTTAGTCAGGAAGTCAATTATGTTTATCAATTGAATTGTGAGTAACCAGTAGAGCATAAATTAAAAGTTACTTGTTGTGCAGTTGAATATGTGGAGAGATCCTATGTTGTGGAAGCTGTTTTGGGACACGCTTGTCACGATGGCTACCTTCCATCCTTCCAGTGAAAACTACGCTCACGTGCTCTGTCACAGCACGGCTAATCACCGGTTGGTTCTCGATCCGGTTGGAATAGGATTTACTATCCTTTTGCGTCTGTCACTAACGCCCAGCCTTCAGGAGTTTGAAGCTCGTCACAGTCATTCAATCCTTGAATCCTACTTGGAATACCACAGACAAGGTTTAGACTTTCCGGATTCTCATGAATGCTGCCATAAGTTCTAGCTTATACCACGAAGATTCTGATTAAGAAATCTAAGAGATACTCATTCAATAGTATATAGAACGGAGGTGGTTGTCAGGCATGCGTTCATGGTTTGAGGAAGGTGATGAATGTCACGGATCATCACCTCCATCATAGTTAAGCGCGAATGAACATCTTAGATAGGAACAAGCGTGTTTGAATAGAAAACAGAAATACTTGCATTAATTCATCGAAACACAGCAGAGCTCCTCACCCCCAACAATGGGGTTTAGAGACTCATGCCGTCAGAGAATACAAAGTTTAGATCTGAAATGTCATGAGATACAGAATAAGTCTCTAAAAGTTGTTTAAATACTAAACTAGCAGCCTAGGGTTACAAAATATGAGTGGACTATGATGGATGATGCAGAGATCCACTTCTGGGGCCCACTTGGTGTGTGCTGGGGCTGAGACTTTAAGCAATTCACGTGCGGAGGCCATTTGTGGAGTTGAACGCCAGTTTTTATGCCAGTTTGGGCGTTCAACTCCAGTTTTTGATCCTTTTCTGGCGCTGGACGCCAGAATTGGGCAGAAAACTGGCGTTGAACGCCAGTTTACGTCGTCTATTCTTGTGCAAAGTATGGACTATTATATATTGCTGGAAAGCCCTGGATGTCTACTTTCCAACGCAATTGGAAGCATGTCATTTCGAGTTCTGTAGCTCCAGAAAATCCACTTTGAGTGCAGGAAGGTCAGAATCCAACAGCATCAGCAGTCCTTTTTCAGCCTGAATCAGAATTTTGCTCAGCTCCTTCAATTTCAGCCAGAAAAATACCTGAAATTACAGAAAAACACACAACTCATAGTAAAGTCCAGAAATATGAATTTTTCCTAAAGACTACTAGGAATAGACTAAAAACTAACTAAAACATACTCTAAACTATATGAAATTATCCCCAAAAAGCGTATAAAATATCCGCTCATCACAACACCAAACTTAAACTGTTGCTTGTCCTCAAGCAACTAGACAAATAAAATAGAAGACTAATAGGTTGAGAAGCAATAATATCTCAGAGTTTTTGATTGAAGCTTAGATTCTAATTAGATGAGCGGGACTAGTAGCTTTTTGCTTCTGAACAGTTTTGGCATCTCACTTTATCCATTGAAGCTCAGAGTGATTGGCATCTATAGGAACTCAGAATTCAGATAGTGTTATTGATTCTCTTAGTTCAGTGTGATGATTCTTGAACACAGCTTCTTTATGAGTCTTGGCCGTGGCCCTAAGCATTTTGTTTTCCCGTATTACTACCGGATACATAAATGCCACAGACACATAACTGGGTGAACCTTTTCAGATTGTGACTCAGCTTTGCTAAAGTCCCCAATTAGAGGTGTCCAGAGTTCTTAAGCACACTCTTCTTTTTGCTTTGGACCTTGACTTTAACCGCTCAGTCTCAAGTTTTCACTTGACACCTGCACGCCACAAGCACATGGTTAGGGACAGCTTGGTTTAGCCGCTTAGACCAGGATTTCAGTCCTTTAGGCCCTCCTATCCACTGATGCTCAAAGCCTTGGGATCCTTTTTAATTGCCCTTGCCTTTTGGTTTTAAGGGTTATTGGCTTTTTCTGCTTGCTTTTTTTTTTTTCTGCAAGCTTTGTTCTTTGCTGCTTTTTCTTGCTTCAAGGATCATTTTTTTATGATTTTTCAGATTATCAATAACATGTCTCATGTTCATTATTCTTTCAAGAGCCAACGTATTTAACAGTCTTAAACAACAAATTCAAAAGACATATGCACTGTTCAAGCATTCATTCAGAAGACAGAAAGCATTGCCACCACATTTAACCAATTAGAATTTGTTTTATTTAAACTCGAAATTTTATTGCTTCTTATTCAAAAGATCTTACTATTTTATTCATGTTTAATGATGATGAGAAAAATAAACTATAGCTTAATTGGAGATAAAATCAAAATAGATACTAATTACTACTATATGACTTCTAAGGTACTTTTATAAGGACACTGTCACAGAGTTAAGGCAGAAATTGGAAATTAACAACCTTTATTCTGGGGGTATAGGGGTTCCTCTGATCCTTGGGAGGCTTGGTATCACAGAAGATTTTTGGCGCTTCAGTTCCCTTAAGTCACGTCCCTGCTCCTCTTGTTCTTTAAGCATATGGGTCAGCATTTGACTGTGTTCCTTCTGTTGTTTTATTATCTGCTCCATAGCTTCCTGTATCTTGGTGACAGACGTCTCAAGATATTCCCAATATTCCGCTTGAGGAATCTCTGGGAGGAATTCCTGTGCTCTCTTCTTGATAAGATCCTCCTGTGCTTGTTGTCTCTCCATTGATGCTTTGGTGATTGACTTTTCAATTAGGATATATTCAGTTATTCCCATCTTGACTTCAGCGTCCTTGCAGAGCAGAGAAATCACGCTTGGATAAGCCAACCTGGCCTCTCTTGAATTTTTATTAGCTATCTTGTAGAGCTCTGTTGAAATTAGCTGATGAACCTCCACTTCCTTTCCCATCATGATGCAATGAATCATCACTGCTCTTTTAACTGTGACTTCAGAACGGTTGCTGGTGGGCAACAGAGAACGCCCAATGAAGTCCAGCCATCCTCTGGCAACTGGTTTGAGATCCTCCCTCTTGAGTTGATTTGGGACGCCCTTTGTGTTGGTGGTCCACCTGGCTTCAGGGATATAGATGTCCTCTAGAATCTTATCCAGGCCAATGTCTGCTCTCATCATCCTCCTGTTGAAGGACTCTGGATCATCCTTTAGCTGAGGTAGCTTTAGTATCTCTCTGATCTTGTCAGGGGTGGTATGAACAATTTTTCCCCTGACCATGGTCCGAAATTCATAGCAGGCAGTTCCAGATAGTCTTTGCTTGTCAGTCTGCCACATATTAGCATAGAACTCCTGGACCATGTTCCTTCCTACTTTCGTTTTAGGATTAGCTAGGACTTCCCAGTTCCTGATTCGAATTTGCTCCTGGATTTCCAGATATTCGTCTTCTTTCAGATCGAATCTAACTTCCGGGATCACTGATCTCAGACCCATTACTTTAAGATAATGGTCTGAATGTTCTTTAGATAAGAACTTCCCTTGATTCCAAAGTGGTTTTGGAATGCTCTCTTTCTTGCCTCTTGGAGTGTATTGTTTCCCTTTGAGAGCCATAATCTTAGTAGTGATCTCGGATAAACACACCAAACTTAGAGGTTTGCTTGTCCTCAAGTGAAAGAAAAGAAAGGAGAGGGATAGAAGGAGATCGAGGTGCACTTGTTGATGGAGGAGGGGGGAGGCCGAACCCAATTTAAAGGGGTGGGGGGTGGATTTTCGAAAAATTGGAAGAGATAAGATAAAAAGATTGAGTTGAAAAAGCTAAGATAGAAGATATAGTTTAATTTTGAAAAGATAGGATAGATTTTTGAAAAAGATAAATCTGGGTTTTTGAAAAAGATAATATGAAAGGATATTGAAAAGATTTTAGAGTGAAAAACATAAGATAGAAGATATAGTTTGATTTTGAAAAGATAGGATAGATTTTGAAAAAGATAAATCTGGGTTTTTGAAAAAGATAATATGAAAAAGATATTGAAAAGATTTTAGGGTGAAAAAGATAGATTTGTTTTTGGAAAAGATTTGAAAAGAGTTGGATTGATTTTGCAAAGAGGGTGTGTGCTTATGAATTAAGATACATTTGATATTTTGAGGGTAGGATTTTTAGAAATCAGGGTTCTTGACATGTTTATGTAAATAAAATCATGTATTGAATCATAAAATTATAAATTAGAATGGAAATACGTGTGGGATTACTGGATTTGGCTCCTCCCTGTCCTCCTTGCGTTTGAACGCCCAAACACTGCCTGTTTTGGGCGTTCAGCGCCCAAACACTGCCTGTTTTGGGCGTTCAGCGCCCAAATGCTGATCTCCTGGGCGTTCAGCGCCCAGTTGCTGCCATTCCTGGCGTTCAACGCCCAGTGGGTGGCTATTTCTGGCGTTGAACGCCCAAATGCTGCCATTACTGGCGTTCACCGCCCAGTGGATGCCCATTTTGGGCGCTGAACGCCAAAAATGCCCCTTTACTGGCGTTTTCTTGCCATTGAGCTCTTTTTCTCTGTTTTGTGTGCTGAGGTCTTCTGTAAATGATTATTTACCTTGTTGTCAATGAACTCTATATAAAAAATAAAGATAGAAATAGGGCAAAATGTTAGAGGATTGTTGCCCCATGGCTGGGTTGCCTCCCAGCAAGCGCTTCTTTATTGTCTTTAGCTGGACCTTGCTGAGCTTTTAATCTAGCTTCAGCCTCGAGCATTCTTGCTCAGTGTTGCCTTCAAGATAATGCTTGATTCTCTGTCCATTGACAATGAACTTCTTATCAGAATCAATATCTTGAAGCTCCACATAACCATATGGTGACACACTTGTAATCACGTATGGTCCCCTCCACCGGGATTTCAGTTTCCCGGGGAATAGCCTGAGTCTAGAGTTAAACAACAGGACCTTTTGTCCTGGTTCAAAGATTCTAGATGACAGCTTTCTGTCATGCCATTTTTTTTATTTTTCTTTATAAAGCTTGGCATTTTCGAAAGCTGTGAATCTGAATTCCTCTAGCTCATTTAGCTGGAGCAATCGTTTTTCTCCTGCTAATTTGGCATCTAAGTTTAGGAATCTGGTTGCCCAGTAGGCCTTATGTTCCAATTCCACGGGCAAGTGGCATGCCTTACCATACACGAGTTGGTATGGAGAGGTCCCTATAGGGGTCTTGAATGCTGTTCTGTAAGCCCACAGAGCATCATCCAAGCTCCTTGCCCAATCCTTTCTACGGGTATTTACTGTCCGTTCCAGGATTTCTTTAATTCTCTGTTAGAGACTTCAGCTTGCCCGTTGGTTTGTGGATGATATGGAGTGGCCACTTTGTGGTGAATTCCATACCGAACCATGGCAGAGTAAAGCTGTTTATTGCAGAAGTGAGTGCCCCCATCACTGATTAACACTCTAGGGACACCAAACCTGCTAAAGATATATTTCTGGAGGAACTTCAGCACTGTTTTAGTATCATTGGTGGGTGTGGCAATAGCCTCAACCCATTTTGATGCATAGTCAACTGCCACCAGAATATAAGTGTTTGAGTATGATGGTGGGAAAGGTCCCATGAAGTCAATTCCCCATACATCAAACAACTCTATTTCCAAGATTCCTTGTTGAGGCATGGCGTAACCATGAGGTAGATTACCAGCTCTTTGGCAACTGTCACAATTACGTACAAACTCTCGGGAATCTTTATAGAGTGTGGGCCAATAGAAGCCACATTGGAGAACCTTGGTGGCTGTTCGCTCACCTCCGAAATGGCCTCCATATTGAGATCCATGGCAATGCCATAGGATTCTCTGTGCTTCCTCTCTGGGGACACACCTACGGATAATTCCGTCTGCACATCTCTTAAAGAGATAGGGCTCATCCCACAAGTAGTACTTTGCATCAGTAATTAGTTTCTTTTTTTGTATTCTATTGTACTCCTTGGGTATGAACCTTGCAGCTTTATAGTTTGCAATATCGGCAAACCATGGTGCTTCCTGAATGGCAAATAGATGCTCATCAGGGAACGTCTCAGAGATCTCAAGGAAGGGGAGGGACGTCCCTTCCACTGGCTCTATCCGGGACAGATGATCAGCTACTTGGTTCTCTGTCCCTTTTCTGTCTCTTATTTCTATATCAAACTCTTGCAGAAGCAATACCCATCTGATGAGCCTGGGTTTTGAATCCTGCTTTGTGAGTAGATATTTAAGAGCAGCATGGTCAGTATACACAATCACTTTTGATCCTACTAAGTATGATCTGAACTTGTCAATGGCGTAAACCACTGCAAGTAGTTCTTTTTCTGTGGTTGTGTAATTTTTCTGGGCATCATTTAGAACGCGACTGGCATAATAAATGACATGCAGAAGCTTGTCATGCCTCTGTCCCAATACTGCACCAATGGCATGATCACTGGCATCACACATTAACTCAAATGGCAATGTCCAGTCTGGTGCAGAAATGACTGGCGCTGTGACCAGCTTAGCTTTCAGCGTTTCAAACGCCTGCAGGCATGCTGTGTCAAACACAAATGGCGTGTCAGCAGCTAGCAGATTGCTTAGAGGTTTTGCGATTTTTGAAAAATCCTTTATAAACCTCCTATAGAATCCTGCATGCCCCAGAAAGCTTCTGATTGCCTTAACATTGGCAGGTGGTGGTAATTTTTCAATTACCTCTATTTTTGCTTGATCCACCTCTATTCCCTTGTTTGAGATTTTATGCCCAAGAACAATTCCTTCAGTCACCATGAAGTGACACTTTTCCCAGTTTAAAACTAGGTTGGTTTCTTGGCATCTTTTCAGAACAAGTTTCAGGTGATCAAGACAGGAGCTTAATGAGTCTCCATATACTGAGAAGTCATCCATGAAGACTTCCAAAAATTTTTCACCATGTCAGAGAAAATAGAGAGCATGCATCTCTGGAAGGTTGCAGGCGCATTACATAGCCCAAATGGCATCCTTCTATAAGCAAACACTCCAGATGGCATGTGAATGCTGTTTTCTCTTGATCCTGGGGATCCACTGCAATCTGGTTATAGCCTGAATAGCCATCCAGAAAGCAGTAATAATCATGACCTGCTAGTCTCTCTAGTATCTGGTCTATGAATGGTAAAGGAAAATGATCCTTTCTGGTGGCTGTATTGAGCCTTCTGCAGTCAATACACATGCGCCACCCTGTAACTGTTCTTGTAGGAACCAGTTCATTTTTTTCATTATGAATCACTGTCATGCCTCCCTTTTTTGGGACGACTTGAACAGGGCTCACCCAGGGGCTATCAGAAATGGGATAAATAATCCCAGCCTCTAGTAATTTGGTGACCTCTTTCTGCACCACTTCCTTCATGGCTGGATTTAGCCGCCTCTAGTAATTTGGTGACCTCTTTCTGCACCACTTCCTTCATGGCTGGATTTAGCCGCCTCTGTGGTTGAACCACTGGTTTGGCATTATCCTCCAATAGGATTTTGTGCATGCATCTAGCTGGGCTTATGCCTTTAAGGTCACCTATGGACCACCCAAGAGCTGTCTTGTGTGTCCTTAGCACTTGAATAAGTGCTTCCTCTTCCTGTGAATTTAAAGCAGAGCTTATGATCACTGGAAAAGTGTCACCTTCTCCTAGAAATGCATATTTCAAGGATGGTGGCAGTGGCTTGAGCTCTGGTTTAGGAGGTTTTTCCTCTTTCAGAAGAAAGTTCAGAGGCTCTTTCATGTCCCCTGAATCCTCCAAATCAGGCTGAACATCTTTAAAGATGTCTTCCAACTCTGATTCGAGACTCTCAGCCATGTTGATCTCTTCTACCAAAGAGTCAATAAGGTCAACTTTCATGTAGTCTGTTGATGTGTCTGGATGCTGCATGGCTTTGACAGCGTTCAACTTGAACTCGTCATCGTTGACTCTCAGGGTTATTTCCCCCTGTTGGACGTCAATGAGGGATCGTCCAGTTGCTAGGAAGGGCCTTCCTAGAATGAGAGTAGCACTCTTGTGCTCCTCCATTTCCAGCACAACAAAGTCAGTGGGAAAGGCGAATGGCCCAACTCTGACAATCATGTCCTCAATCACGCCTGATGGGTATTTAGTGGAACCATCAGCAAGTTGGAGACATATCCAGGTTGGTTTAACTTCTTCAGTTAAGCCAAGCTTCTTGATAGTGGATGCAGGTATCAGGTTGATGCTTGCCCCAAGATCGCATAAAGCTGTCTTGGTGCAATCACCTTCTAATATGCATGGTATCAGAAAACTCCCAGGGTCTTTAAGCTTTTCAGGAAAGCTTTTCAGAATGACTGCACTGCATTCTTCAGTGAGGAGAACTCTTTCTGTTTCTCTCCACTCCTTTTTATGACTCAAGATCTCTTTCATGAACTTGGCATAAGAAGGTATTTGCTCAAGTGCCTCTGCAAAAGGAATCTTTATTTCAAGAGTCCTTAGATAATCTGCAAAGCGAGCAAATTGCTTATCCTGCTCCTCTTTCCGGAGTTTTTGAGGATAAGGTATCTTGGCTTTATATTCCTCAACCTTAGTGGTTAAAGAAGCCTTTTTAGAGGGGTTGTTGTCAGCACTTGTGTGTGTCTGATCCCTCACTGGCAATTGAATGCCAGATTCAGAAGCTGGAGTGACGTTAGACGCCAGCTCACTGTCTGTTCCTGGCGCCTGAACGCCAGAAATATGCCCCTGTTGGGCGTTCAACGTTGGATTCTGCCCCATTTGGGCGTTCAACGCCAGATTCTTGCCCATTTCTGGCGTTGAACGCCAATCCTGCCTTGTTTCTGGTGCTGAACGCCAGTTTTGGGCATGGTCTGGGCGTTCAGCGCCAGCCTTCCACCCATTTTCTGGCGTTTTAGTGCCAGAATTATTTTTCCCTGGGCTCTTACTGTCCTCAGGGGAATCTTTGGTGGGTCGCTTATTTCTTGAATTTTTGATGCCTTGAGGTGGGGTATTTAATGTTTTCCCACTTCTTAATTGAACTGCTTGGCATTCTTCTGCTATTTGCTTTGATAGCTGCTGCTTTGTTTGCTTAAACTGTTCGTCCATATGTATATTAGCTATCCTTGTCTCCTGTAACCTGTCTTTGAATTCAACTAGCTGCTTTGTTAGAAAATCTAATTGCTGATTGAATTCAGCAGCTTGTTTTACAGTACTGAATTCAGCAGTTACTGTTTTAACCTCTTCATTCATGGAAGGGTTGCTGCTTAGATACAGATGCTGATTCCTGGCAACTGTATCAATGAGCTCTTGAGCTTCTTCAATTGTCTTTCTCATATGGATAGATCCACCAGCTGAGTAATCTAAAGACATCTGAGCTCCTTCTGCAAGCCCATAGTAGAAGATGTCTAACTGAACCCACTCTGAAAACATTTCAGAGGGGCATTTTCGTAGCATCTCTCTGTATCTCTCCCAGGCATCATAAAGAGATTCATTATCTCCTTGTTTAAAGCCCTGGATGTCCAGCCTTAGCTGTGTCATCCTTTTTGGAGGGAAATATTGATTCAGGAATTTTTCTGTCAGCTGTTTCCATGTTCTTATGCTGGCCTTAGGTTGGTTATTTAACCACCTCTTGGCTTGATCTTTTACAGCAAATGGAAACAGTAATAGTCTGTAAACATCCTGATCTATTTCTTATCATGTACTGTGTCAGCAATTTGTAAAAATTGTGCCAGAAACTCTGTAGGTTCTTCCTGTGGAAGACCGGAATACAGGCAACTTTGCTGCACCATGATAATGAGCTGAGGATTCAACTCAAAGCTACTGACTCCAATGGAGGGTATGCAGATGCTACTCCCATATGAAGCAGTAGAGGGGTTAGAATATGACCCCAGAGTCCTCCTGGACTGTTCATTTCCACTTATGTCCATGATGGATCTATGGATATAACTTGGACTGATTTACCTTTTATTTATTTTATTTTATAAGAAGTAAATACTTAAACAAAATAAAATAACTAAAAAGAATTTGAATTTTGAAGTAAAATTTTTTTTTTTCGTTTATAAAAAAAAGAAATTAATTAGTTAATAAAAAAGAGAAATTTTTGAAAAAGAGGGAAGATATTTTCGAAAATTAGAGAGATGGAGAGTTAGTTAGGTAGTTTTGAAAAAGTTAAGAAACAAACAAAAAGTTAGTTAGTTAGTTGAAACAAATTTTGAAAAGATAAGAAGCTAGGAAGTTAGAAGAGATATTTTGAAAAGATATTTTTTTTTGAATTTAGTGAGGAGAGAGAAAAACAATAAGATAGTACAAGATTTAAAATTTTTAGATCTAATGCTCCTTGTTTTCGAAAAATTTGGAGGGAAAACACCAAGGAACACCAAACTTAAAAATTTTAAGATCAAGACACAAGGAAAACTCAAGAACACTTTGAAGACTCACAAGAACACAAGAACATGAAGAAAGAACACCAAACTTAAAATTTTTAGAAAACCAAACCAAAATTTTCGAAAATCAAAGGGAAATCAACAAGAAAACACCAAACTTAAAGTTTGGCACAAGATTTAATAGAAAAAATATTTTTGAAAAAGAAGGTTTTGAAAAGAGTATAAAAGATTCTAACCCAATTACCAAGAACACAGATTAACGCTCTAGCCAAATGAGTTATGGGACCTTCAAAAATTTTAAGAAAGATTAATTTTGAAAACACCAAACTTAAAGTTTGGCACAGGATTTAATAGAAAAATTATTTTTGAAAAAGGTTTTTTTAAAAAAAATATGATAGCCAATTATCATGAACATAAACACCACGTTCTAAATAACTGAGCTATAAGTTTAAAGTATTTTAACAAGGGATAAATAATAAAAGACTCTAAACCAAAAAAAGAAAAATTTTTCCTAATCTAAGCAACAAAATAATCCGTCAGTTGTTCAAACACGAACAATCCCCAGCAACGGCGCCAAAAACTTGGTGCGCAAAATTGTTACTCTCTTACAATTTCGCACACATGACCAGCAAGTGCACTGGGTCGTCCAAGTAATACCTTACGTGAGTAAGGGTCGAATCCCACGGAGATTGTTGGTTTGAAGCAATCTATGGTTATCTTGTAAATCTTAGTCAGGAAGTCAATTATGTTTATCAATTGAATTGTGAGTAACCAGTAGAGCATAAATTAAAAGTTACTTGTTGTGCAGTAATGGAGAATATGTTGGAGTTTTGGAGATGCTTTGTCTTCTGAATCTCTGCTTTCCTCTGTCTTCTTGTTCACGCACACACGTCCCCCTATGGCAAGCTGTGTGTTGGTGGATCACCGTTGTCAATGGCTACCTTCCATCCTTCCAGTGAAAACTACGCTCACGTGCTCTGTCACAGCACGGCTAATCACCGGTTGGTTCTCGATCCGGTTGGAATAGGATTTACTATCCTTTTGCGTCTGTTACTAACGCCCAGCCTTCAGGAGTTTGAAGCTCGTCACAGTCATTCAATCCTTGAATCCTACTTGGAATACCACAGACAAGGTTTAGACTTTCCGGATTCTCATGAATGCTGCCATAAGTTCTAGCTTATACCACGAAGATTCTGATTAAGAAATCTAAGAGATACTCATTCAATCGTATATAGAACGGAGATGGTTGTCAGGCACGCGTTCATGGTTTGAGGAAGGTGATGAATTTCACGGATCATCACCTCCATCATAGTTAAGCGCGAATGAACATCTTAGATAGGAACAAGCGTGTTTGAATAGAAAACAGAAATACTTGCATTAATTCATCGAGACACAACAGAGCTCCTCACCCCCAACAATGGGGTTTAGAGACTCATGCCGTCAGAGAATACAAAGTTTAGATCTGAAATGTCATGAGATACAGAATAAGTCTCTAAAAGTGGTTTAAATACTAAACTAGTAGCCTAGGGCTACAAAATATGAGTGGACTATGATGGATGATGCAGAGATCCACTTCTGGGCCCACTTGGTGTGCTGGGGCCCACTTGGTGTGTGCTGGGGCTGAGACTTTAAGCAATTCACGTGCGGAGGCCATTTGTGGAGTTGAACGCCAGTTTTTATGCCAGTTTGGGCGTTCAACTCCAGTTTTTGATCCTTTTCTGGCGCTGGACGCCAGAATTGGGCAGAAAACTGGCGTTGAACGCCAGTTTACGTCGTCTATTCTTGTGCAAAGTATGGACTATTATATATTTCTGGAAAGCCCTGGATGTGTACTTTCCAACGCAATTGGAAGCATGCCATTTTGAGTTTTGTAGCTCCAGAACATCCACTTTGAGTGCAGGGAGGTCAGAATCCAACAGCATCAGCAGTCCTTTTTCAGCCTGAATCAGAATTTTGCTCAGCTCCTTCAATTTCAGCCAGAAAAATACCTGAAATTACAGAAAAACACACAACTCATAGTAAAGTCAGAAATATGAATTTTTCCTAAAGACTACTAGGAATAGACTAAAAACTAACTAAAACATACTCTAAACTATATGAAATTATCCCCAAAAAGCGTATAAAATATCCGCTCATCAAGGTTTATAAAGGATTTTTCAAAAATCGCAAAACCTCTAAGCAATCTGCTAGCTGCTGACACGCCATTTGTGTTTGACACAGCATGCCTGCAGGCGTTTGAAACGCTGAAAGCTAAGCTGGTCACAGCACCAGTCATTTCTGCACCAGACTGGACATTGCCATTTGAGTTAATGTGTGATGCCAGTGATCATGCCATTGGTGCAGTATTGGGACAGAGGCATGACAAGCTTCTGCATGTCATTTATTATGCCAGTCGCGTTCTAAATGATGCCCAGAAAAATTACACAACCACAGAAAAAGAACTACTTGCAGTGGTTTACGCCATTGACAAGTTCAGATCATACTTAGTAGGATCAAAAGTGATTGTGTCTACTGACCATGCTGCTCTTAAATATCTACTCATAAAGCAGGATTCAAAACCCAGGCTCATCAGATGGGTATTGCTTCTGCAAGAGTTTGATATAGAAATAAGAGACAGAAAAGGGACAGAGAACCAAGTGGCTGATCATCTGTCCCGGATAGAGCCAGTGGAAGGGACGTCCCTCCCCTTTCTTGAGATCTCTGAGACGTTCCCTGATGAGCATCTATTTGCCATTCAGGAAGCACCATGGTTTGCCGATATTGCAAACTATAAAGCTGCACGGTTCATACCCAAGGAGTACAATAGAATACAAAAGAAGAAATTAGTCACTGATGCAAAGTACTACTTGTGGGATGAACCCTATCTCTTTAAGAGATGTGCAGACGGAATTATCCGTAGGTGTGTCCCCAGAGAGGAAGCACAGAGAATCCTATGGCATTGCCACGGATCTCAATATGGAGGCCATTTCGGAGGTGAGCGAACAGCCACCAAGGTCCTCTAATGTGGCTTCTATTGGCCCACACTCTATAAAGATTCCCGAGAGTTTGTACGTAATTGTGACAGTTGCCAAAGAGCTGGTAATCTGCCTCATGGTTACGCCATGCCTCAACAAGGAATCTTGGAAATTGAGTTGTTTGACGTATGGGGAATTGACTTCATGGGACCTTTTCCACCATCATATTCAAACACTTATATTCTGGTGGCAGTTGACTATGTATCTAAATGGGTTGAGGCTATTGCCACACCCACCAATGATACTAAAATAGTGCTGAAGTTCCTCCAGAAACATATCTTTAGCAGGTTTGGTGCCCCTAGAGTGTTAATCAGTGATGGGGGCACTCACTTCTGCAATAAACAGCTTTACTCTGCCATGGTTCGGTATGGAATTCGCCACAAAGTGGCCACACCATATCATCCACAAACCAATGGGCAAGCTGAAGTCTCTAAGAGAGAATTAAAGAGAATCCTGGAACGGACAGTAAATACCCATAGAAAGGATTGGGCAAGGAGCTTGGATGATGCTCTGTGGGCTTACAGAACAGCATTCAAGACCCCTATAGGGACCTCTCCATACCAACTCGTGTATGGTAAGGCATGCCACTTGCCCGTGGAACTGGAACATAAGGCCTACTGGGCAACCAGATTCCTAAACTTTGATGCCAAATTAGCAGGAGAAAAACGATTGCTCCAGCTAAATGAGCTAGAGGAATTCAGATTCACAGCTTTCGAAAATGCCAAGCTTTATAAAGAAAAATAAAAAAAATGGCATGACAGAAAGCTGTCATCTAGAATCTTTGAACCAGGACAGAAGGTCCTGTTGTTTAACTCTAGACTCAGGCTATTCCCCGGGAAACTGAAATCCCGGTGGAGGGGACCATACGTGATTACAAGTGTGTCACCATATGGTTATGTGGAGCTTCAAGATATTGATTCTGATAAGAAGTTCATTGTCAATGGACAGAGAATCAAGCATTATCTTGAAGGCAACATTGAGCAAGAATGCTCAAGGCTGAAGCTAGATTAAAAGCTCAGCAAGGTCCAGCTAAAGACAATAAAGAAGCGCTTGCTGGGAGGCAACCCAGCCATGGGGCATCAATCCTCTAAGCATTTTTGCCCTATTTTTATTTTTATTTGTTTATATAAAGTTCACTGACACTAAGGTACAGAATCATTTGTATAAGTTTACAGGGTTACAGAAGGAATCGGCACACAAAACAGAGTAAAAGAGCTCAATGGCAAGAAAACGCCAGTAAAGGGGCATTTTGGGCGTTCAGCGCCCAAAATGGGCATCCACTGGGCGCTGAACGCCAGTAATGGTAGCAATCTGGGTGTTCAACGCCAGAAATGGCCACCCACTGGGCGTTGAACGCCAGTAATGGCAGCAACTGGGCGCTGAACGCCCAGGAGATCAGCATTTGGGCGCTGAACGCCCAAAACAAGCAGTGTTTGGGCGTTCAAACGCCAGGAAGACAGGGAGGAGCCAAATCCATTTGTCCCACACGTATTTCCATTTTAATTTCAAATTTTATGCTTCAATGCATGATTTTTACATGAACATGTCAAGAACCCTGATTTCTAAAAATCCATCTTTCCAAATTCAATCCAACTCTTTTCAAAATCTTTTCTGAAAACAAATCTATCTTTTTCACTCAAAAATCTTTTCAACTAATCCATATCTTTTTCAAATATCCATATTATCTTTTTCAAAATTCAGAGTTATCTTTTTCAAAACTCTATCATATCTTTTCAAAATTAAACTCTATCTTCTATCTTATCTTTTTCAACTCAATCTTTTTATCTTATCCCCTCTTTTTTTTCGAAAAGCCACCCCCCACCCCTTTAAAATTGGGTTCGGCCTCCCCCCTCCTCCATCAACAAGTGCACCTCGATCTCCTTCTATCCCTCTCCTCTCTTTTCTTTTGCTTGAGGACAAGCAAACCTCTAAGTTTGGTGTGTTTTTCCGAGATCACTAAGATCATGGCTCCCAAAGGAAAACAATCCACTCCAAGAGGCAAGAAAGAGAGCGTTCCAAAACCACTTTGGAATCAAGGGAAGTTCTTATCTAAAGAACATTCAGACCATTATCTTAAAGTAATGGGTCTGAGATCAGTGATCCCGGAAGCTAGATTCGATCTGAAAGAAGACGAATATCCGGAGATCCAGGAGCAAATTCGAATAAGGAACTGGGAAGTCCTAGCTAATCCTGAAACGAAAATAGGAAGGAACATGGTCCAGGAGTTCTATGCTAATATGTGGCAGACTGACAAGCAAAGACTATCTGGAACTGCCTGCTACGAATTTCGAACCATGGTCAGGGGAAAGATTGTTCATACCACCCCTGACAAGATCAGAGAGATATTAAAGCTACCTCAGCTAAAGGATGATCCAGACTCCTTCAACAGGAAGATGATGAGAGCAGACATTGGCCTGGATAAGATTCTAGAGGACATATGTATCCATGGAGCCAGGTGGACCACCAACACAAAGGGCATCCCAAATCAACTCAAGAGGGAGGATCTCAAACCAGTTGCCAGAGGATGGCTGGACTTCATTAGGCGTTCTCTGTTGCCCACTAGCAACCGTTCTGAAGTCACAGTTAAAAGAGCAGTGATGATTCATTGCATCATGATGGGAAAGGAAGTGGAGGTTCATCAGCTAATTTCAACTGAGCTCTATAAAATTGCTAACAAAAATTCAAAAGAGGCCAGGTTGGCTTATCCAAGCGTGATTTCTCTGCTCTGCAAGGACGCTGGAGTCAAGATGGGAATAACTGAATATATCCTAATTGAAAAGTCAATCACCAAAGCATCAATGGAGAGACAACAAGCACAGGAGGATCTTATCAAGAAGAGAGCACAGGAATTCCTCCCAGAGATTCCTCAAGCGGAATATTGGGAATATCTTGAGACGTCTGTCACCAAGATACAGGAAGCTATGGAGCAAATAATAAAACAACAGAAGGAACACAGTCAAATGCTGACCCATATGTTTAAAGAACAAGAGGAGCAAGGACGTGACTTAAGGGAACTGAAGCGCCAAAAGTCTTCTGTAATACCAAGCCTCCCAAGGATCAGAGGAACCCCCATACCCCCAGAATAAAGGTTGTTAATTTCCAATTTCTGCCTTAACTCTGTGACAGTGTCCTTATAAAAAGTTTACCTTAGAAGTCATATAATAGTAATTAGTATCTATTTGATTTTATCTCCAATTAAGCTATAGTTTATTTTTTTCATCATCATTAAACATGAATAAAATAGTAGATCTTTTGAATAAGAAGCAATAAAATTTCGAGTTGAATAAAAGAAATTCTAATTGGTTAAATGTGGTGGCAATGCTTTCTGTCTTCTGAATGAATGCTTGAACAGTGCATATGTCTTTTGAATTTGTTGTTTAAGACTGTTAAATATGTTGGCTCTTGAAAGAATGATGAACATGAGACATGTTATTGATAATCTGAAAATCATAAAAATGATTCTTGAAGCAAGAAAAAGCAGCAAAGAACAAAGCTTGCAGAAAAAAAAAAGCAAGCAGAAAAAGCCAAAAGCTCTTAAAACCAAAAGGCAAGGGCAAATAAAAAGGATCCCAAGGCTTTGAGCATCAGTGGATAGGAGGGCCTAAAGGACTAAAATCCTGGTCTAAGTGGCTAAACCAAGCTGTCCCTAACCATGTGCTTGTGGCGTGCAGGTGTCAAGTGAAAACTTGAGACTGAGCGGTTAAAGTCAAGGTCCAAAGCAAAAAGAAGAGTGTGCTTAAGAACTCTGGACACCTCTAATTGGGGATTTTAGCAAAGCTGAGTCACAATCTGAAAAGGTTCACCCAGTTATGTGTCTGTGGCATTTATGTATCCGGTAGTAATACTGGAAAACAAAGTGCTTAAGGCCACGGCCAAGACTCATAAAGAAGCCGTGTTCAAGAATCATCACACTAAACTAAGAGAATCAATAACACTATCTGAATTCTGAGTTCCTATAGATGCCAATCACTCTGAGCTTCAATGGATAAAGTGAGATGCCAAAACTGTTCAGAAGCAAAAAGCTACTAGTCCCGCTCATCTAATTAGGATCTGAGCTTCAATCAAAAACTCTGAGATATTATTGCTTCTCAACCTATTAGTCTTCTATTTTATTTGTCTAGTTGCTTGAGGACAAGCAACAGTTTAAGTTTGGTGTTGTGATGAGCGGATATTTTATACGCTTTTTGGGGATAATTTCATATAGTTTTAAGTATGTTTTAGTTAGTTTTTAGTCTATTTCTATTAGTTTTTAGGAAAAATTCATATTTCTGGACTTTACTATGAGTTGTGTGTTTTTCTGTAATTTCAGGTATTTTTCTGGCTGAAATTGAAGGAGCTGAGCAAAAATCTGATTCAGGCTGAAAAAGGACTGCTGATGCTGTTGGATTCTGACCTCCCTGCACTCAAAGTGGATTTTCTGGAGCTACAGAACTCGAATCGGCGTGCTTCCAATTGCGTTGGAAAGTAGACATCCAGGGCTTTCCAGCAATATATAATAGTCCATACTTTTCACAAGAATAGATGACGTAAACTGGCGTTCAACGCCAGTTCTCTGCCCAATTCTGGCGTCCAGCGCCAGAAAAGGATCAAAAGCTGGAGTTGAACGCCCAAACTGGCATAAAAACTGCCGTTCAACTCCACAAATGGCCTCTGCACGTGAATTGCTTAAGTCTCAGCCCCAGCACACACCAAGTGGGCCCCAGCACACACCAAGTGGGCCCCAGAAGTGGATCTCTGCATCATCCATCATAGTTTATCCAATTTTTGTAAACCTAGGCTACTAGTTTAGTATTTAAACAACTTTTAGAGACTTATTTTGTATCTCATGACATTTCAGATCTAAACTTTGTATTCTCTGACGGCATGAGTCTCTAAACCCCATTGTTGGGGGTGAGGAGCTCTGCTGTGTCTCGATGAATTAATGCAAGTATTTCTGTTTTCCATTCAAACACGCTTGTTCCTATCTAAGATGTTCATTCGCGCTTAACTGTGATGGAGGTGATGAGCTGTGACACTCATCACCTTCCTCAAATCATGAACGTGTGCCTGACAACCACCTCCGTTCTATATACGATTGAATGAGTATCTCTTAGATTCCTTAATCAGAATCTCCGTGGTATAAGCTAGAACTGATGGCAGCATTCATGAGAATCCGGAAAGTCTAAACCTTGTCTGTGGTATTCCGAGTAGGATTCAAGGATTGAATGACTATGACGAGCTTCAAACTCTTGAAGGCTGGGCGTTAGTGACAGACGCAAAAGGATAGTAAATCCTATTCCAACCGGATCGAGAACCAACCGGTGATTAGCCGTGCTGTGACAGAGCGCGTGAGCATAGTTTTCACTGGGAGGATGGAAGGTAGCCATTGACAATGGTGATCCACCAATACACAGCTTGCCATAGGAGGGCGTGCGTGCGTGAATCAGAAGACAGAGGAAAGCAGAGATTCAGAAGACAAAGCATCTCCAAAACTCCAACATATTCTCCATTACTGCACAACAAGTAATCTTTAATTTATGTTCTCTTGGTTATTCACAATTCAACTGATAAACATAATTGACTTCCTGACTAAGATTTACAAAATAACCATAGATTGCTTCAAACCAACAATCTCCGTGGGATTCGACCCTTACTCACGTGAGGTATTACTTGGACGACCCAGTGCACTTGCTGGTTAGTGGTACGCGTTGTGAAAAGTGTGATTCACAATTCGTGCATCACTCTGCCACTAATGCTCTTTTTGTTCCTCTCCTTACTGGTGGTTTGGGAGTAGCTTTTTCTTTGTCTTTCTTGGTGGCCATCCTGAAAAAGGAAAAAAGAAAGTAATATGTAAAGCCAAAGGTTCGAGCAAGGGAGCGAACAATATGGGTGGTAATCCATGCACGATAAATAAGTATGTCGTTAACACATGGTCTAGACTACATGTGAAAAGTTCATCAAAGGTAATATAGTAAGTGCATGTGATGGCAATTAAATGCAAGATGTTTATTGGCATGCTGGCAAAGGCATGAGTAGCATAGATCAAGCATTCAATGTCCAAGTTAGATTACCACATCATTCAAACTAACAATTTGTTTGTATTGACAATTATATTTTATTCAATAAAATATAAAAAGAGTTTTGTGAAAAACAGGCATTAAAGTAGTAGGATAACATAAAAGTAGTGCATGATGCCATACGGGCTTTTTCACAAACACATAGCATGCATGGTAAATATGTTTTTGAAAATATAAAATAGAACATGCAAGTAACCCTTTAAAAGGTAATATTAATTATCAAATAAATCCATGATAATCCACAAGCAAAATATAGAAAATAAAGAGCGAAATAAATTTCCAACACCAATTAAAAGGAATAAAAAGGAAGAAAGAAAAAGAAAAAGAAAATATAGATAAAGAAAGTAAAAAAAGAAAAATAAGAAGAAAACATAATAAAAATAAGAATAATAATGGAAAAGTAAAGAGAGGAAGAAGAAAATAAATACCATGATAATGGTGGTGAAAAGGAAGAAGTAGAAAGTGAGAAAGAAGTAAGAAGGAAGAAGGGAGAAGAAATAAATAAGAAAGGATAAGAAAAATTAGGATTTGGGGAAGACAAGATAAAAGATTTGGATGAGCTGGATAAGTTGTGCGCCGCATGTGACGCAGACGCGTGAGTGACGCGGTCGCGTGGTATGCGATATGTTCAAGTGACGCGAACGCGTGGGTCACGCGGTCGCGTGAGTTGCTTTGTGCTAGTGGCGCGAGGGCAGCCTCACGTTCGCGCAACTCTCTGTTTGAATCTCAATTTGCCAAATTTTAGAGTGACGTGGTCGCGTGGTTGAAGCGATCACGTGAATGGCCATTCTTTGAAAAACGACGCGGTCGCGTGGGGCACGCGGTCGTGTGATGCACGGAAACTTGTCTCTCAACAATTTTCCCTCGGCAAGTATACCGAATTGTCGTCAAGTAAAAACTCACAATAGACTGAGGTCGAATCCCACAGGGATTGATTGGTCAAGCAACTTTAATTGGAGGAATGTTCTAGTTGAGCTAAGCAGAATTTGATTTGAGAATTGTAGGAAATTAAATGGCGGGAAAGTAAATAACAGAAAGTGTAAATGCTGGAACTAAAGAGCAGAATGTAAATGGCGGAAAGTAAATTGCAGAATCTTAAATGGGGATTTGGGAAAATGAACATCAAAGTAAATGGCAGAAAGTAAAGAGAATGGGTAAGATCAGAAATGGGGGATTCATTGGGCTCAGGAGATGTTGTATTCTCCGGATCAAGTTCATCTTCATCTCTTCCTCAATCAATGCATTCATTGATCTCCTTGGCAATCTTAAGTGATTGAATTCCAATTCCTTGGTAATTCAATCTCTCAAATCTTGATCAATAGCCAATTCCTTGGTTTAATTGCTCATGAGAAGAGATGAAGAGTGGTCACTGATTATACCACATGTATTCCTAAATCAAAGTGTTGGTAGGATTATATGTCACTATATCCATCCAAACCCTAATTTGGTCCAACATGAGAAAGCATTTCTAGCATGATCTCTTCATTCCTCTTCCAAGGTTCCGAAGAGATCCAAGTATGAATAGCTTCTTTTCCATGACAACTACCCAATTGGATGAAGATTGAAATCTTTCTAGTAAAATCAAGAGAAAAGAAAGAAGAAGAATGATGATAACTATTATTGATCCATCAAATTACAACAGAGCTCCCTAACCCAATGAAAGGGGTTTAGTTGTTCATAGCTCTGGGAATGGAAAGCAAAGATGGAAAATACATTCTGAAAGTAAAACTAGAAGTTGCAGAGAAAGTAAAATTATACAGAGAGTGGTTCTCTCAATCCAAAAGCTCTTTCTCTAGTTCAAAACTACTCCTATATATACTACTCTTCTGATCTTCTAGTTGGCTCTTCAAGTCCTTGGATATGGGCCTTTGGATCTTGAGTTTGAAGCAGTTTGGAATCTTCAGTGGGCTCAGCTTTACTTGCAGAGAAAGTGTGAAGTAGGCAAGGACTTTAGCTAGGACGTTAGTGGCTTTAACGTTAAGTAAAAATGTGGGTTCGAGAACGTTAGTGACGATCACCTTTTTCACTAACGTTCCTAGTCCAAGATGGTTCACGTTAACTTCAACGTTAGTGGCACTAACGTGACCACTAACGTTGCCTCTTAGTCCATCGCAAGCGTTATTGGCGTTTACCTTTGCCAATAACGTTGTTCTTAGCCCCCCTTTTCTCACGTTAGAGTCCACGTTAGTATAACTAACGTGGCTCTTAATGTGGGCATGCCTTAGCCTCGAGAGCGTTAGTGACACTTACCTTTGTCACTAACGCTCCAAACGCCCCTTCTCACATTAGTGCCTCACGTTAATTGTCTTAACGTGGCCACTAACATTGTGGTGATAGCCATCTCCAACGTTAGTGACAAAGGTGAGTGTCACTAACGTTGGCTCATCATTCCTTCCTCCACGTTAGCTTCCACGTTAATGCAATTAACGTGGCAGCCAACGTGGCTCATAGTGGCTTGGTCCAACGTTAGTGACAAAGGTGAGTGTCACTAACGTTGGCGATTCCTTGCTCCTCCCACGTTAGAGTTCACGTTAATGTAGTTAACGTGACTCTTAACGTGGCCAATTGGGCTTAGTCCAACGTTAGTGACAAAGGTGAGTGTCACTAACGTTGGCATGGTCTTCCTTTCCACGTTAGAGTTCACGTTAACTAAGTTAACGTGACTCTTAACGTGGCTAATTGCCAATTTGGAGCGTTAGTGGTGTTCACTTTTACCACTAACGCTGGAGCTCCCTTTTTCTCCATGTTAACTACCACGTTAATGTAGTTAACGTGACAATTAACGTGGGCCATGATGGTCTCGAAGGCGTTATTGGCAATCACTTTTCTCATTAACGTTGCAAGTTTATTCCCATTCCACGTTTAGAGGTCATGTTAATTAGATTAATGTGGCTGCTAACGTGGCTCTTCCTTGCTTCCTTTGTCCTGAAATCAAGCAAATAAAGTGCATCAAAGCTCTAATCCAAGTTATGAGACATGCATTGTCCAATTTGTCATTCAATTCATGCATAATTCTCATAAAATCACATGAAATTCATAATGTTTGCTTGAATCAAGATGTAAGTGATTATCTACCCAAGACTTGCTTATTAACTAAGAAAATGCATGAAACTACCCTAAAATAGTAAAGAAAAGGTCAGTGAAACTGGCCAAAATGCCCTGGCATCATCGTGTGACAGGGCTGGTGCTTCTAGCATCACTCCAGCCCCACTCCATCATAACTTGCTGCCATACACCTCTTTTATGTTGATTTTTAAGGGCACGTATTCGCATGGGTGACGCGGACGCGTGGGAGGCTTATTTTCCAAATGACGCGGCCGCGTGGGCATGTTTGTGCCTAAGGCACGCCTCCAGCCACGCTTTCGCGTGACTCTTTGTTCAATTTGTTTTCTTCCCAACGCACTTTGTGACGCGGACGCGTCAACGACGCCTACGCGTCGCGTGCGTTTTTTTTTTTTTTAAATATGCAGAATGGTCATGCAAACTATATGCAGCTATATGCTGGGATGATGAGAAGATTCATTAACATCATAAAAAAGAAGTAAAAATAAAACTAAGACTGAAACGGAACGATCATACCATGGTGGGTTGTCTCCCACCTAGCACTTTGCTTTTACGTCCTTAAGTTGGACGCACTTTAGGCTCATTCTGTTTCTCTTGGTGGGTCTTCCAAGAGGAAAATCTCTAGTTCCTTTTGATTCTTCATCTTCTCACCATGATAAAGCTTTAGGCAATGTCCATTGACCTTTAGAAATTTGGAGCTAGTAGGATGACGCAGGTGGAAAATTCCGTATGGCTCTACCTTTTCTACTCTGTATGTACCTTTCCATCTTGATCTCAGTTTACCCGGCATGAGCCTCAGTCTGGAGTTTTATAGTAGAACTAACTCCCCTGGTCTGAATTCTCTCCTTTTGAATGTGCTTGTCATGGATAGCCTTCATTTTCTCCTTGTAACGCCTGGAGTTGTCATATGCTTCTAGGCGGAGGTTCTCTAGTTTTGCTAGTTGCAGGTTTCTTTTAGCACCAGCTTTCGTAAGATTCATGTTGCATTCCCTTACAGCCCAGAAAGCCTTGTGTTCTACCTCCACGGGGAGGTGGCAAGCCTTTCCGTATACCAAGCGAAAGGGGCTCATCCCAATGGGTGTCTTGTACGTTGTTCTATATGCCCAGAGTGCATCTTGTAGCCTGGCACTCCAGTCCTTCCTATGAGGTTTTACTATCTTCTCCAGAATACGTTTAATCTCTCTATTAGAGACTTCTGCTTGCCCATTGGTCTGGGGATGATAAGCTGTTGCTACTTTGTGAATTATCCCATGCTTTTTCAATAATCCTGTTAGTCTCCTGTTACAAAAATGGGTGCCTTGATCGCTCACGATTGCTCGTGGTGATCCAAAGCGACAGATGATATGGCTTCTAACAAAGGAAACAACAGTGTTAGCATCATCATTGCGGGTAGAAATTGCTTCCACCCATTTAGAAATATAGTCTACAGCTAACAGTATATAAAAGTAACCATTAGAATTTGGAAATGGACCCATGAAGTCAATGCCCCAAACATAAAAAATTTCCCAGAAAAGCATAATCTGTTGAGGTATTTCATCCCTCTTGGATATATTACCAAACTTTTGGCATGGGGAACAAGATTTACAAAATTCAGCAGCGTCTTTAAAAAGAGTAGGCCACCAGAATCCACAGTCTAGAATTTTTGTAGCTGTTCTTTGAGGGCCAAAATGTCCTCCACTCTCAGATGAGTGGCAATCCTCTAAAATAGACTGGAATTCTGATTGAGGCACACACCGTCTAATTACCTGGTCAGCACCACACCTCCATAAATTTGGACTCGCTTTTCAGCTTGTCTCTTTGATGCTTAGTAAAATTTGGAGGAAAACTGTGGCTAACTAGATAATTAGCTACAGGTGCATACCAAGGAACTACTTCAGATACTGCTTGTAAGCTGTCAAATGAGAAATTATCATTTATAGGAGTGGAGTCATCCTTAATGTGCTCAAGGTGACTTAAGTGGTCTGCCATTAAATTTTGGTTACCACTCCTATCTTTAATTTCTAAATCAAATTCTTGCAGCAGCAGTATCCAACGTATTAGCCTTGGTTTGGACTCCTTTTTAGCTAATAGATATTTTAGAGCTGCATGGTCTGAGTACACTACTACCTTAGTACCAAGTAAATAGGCTCGGAATTTATCCAGAGCAAAAACAATAGCAAGAAGCTCTTTTTTAGTAGTAGTGTAATTAGACTGAGCAGCATCTAAAGTCTTAGATGCATAAGCAATTACAAAAGGGTCCTTACCTTCGCGCTGAGCTAGCGCTGCTCCTACTGCATGGTTGGAAGCATCACACATAATTTCAAATGGCTGACTCCAGTATGGTCCTTTCACAATTGGAGCTTGAGTCAGGGTGGTCTTCAGCTTATCAAATGCCTGCATACAATCCTCACTGAACTTGAACTCAATTTCCCTCTGCAGCAATCTGGATAAAGGTAATGCTACCTTACTGAAGTCCTTAATGAATCTCCTGTAAAAACCTGCGTGGCCAAGGAACGAATGGACTTCCCTTACGGAGGAGGGGTAAGGTAAACTAGAAATAACATCTACCTTTGCTAGATCTACAGAAATGCCAGTATTAGACACAACATGTCCTAGTACAATTCCTTGTTTGACCATAAAGTGACATTTTTCAAAATTTAATACAAGATTTTTACTAACACATCTGTCTAACATTCTAGATAAACTATCCAAGCAAAGGCTAAATGAGTCACCATATATGCTGAAATCATCCATAAAAACCTCCATACAGTTCTCAATAAGGTCAGAGAAAAGACTCATCATACATCTTTGGAAAGTAGCTGGTGCATTGCATAAGCCAAAGGGCATTCTCTTATAAGCATAAGTCCCAAAAGGACATGTAAAAGTGGTCTTTTCCTGATCTTCAGGAGCTATATAAATTTGAAAGTAGCCTATATAACCATCTAAAAAGCAGTAATAGGATTTACCTGACAGGCGATCAAGCATTTGATCAATGAATGGCAAGGGGTAATGATCCTTGCGAGTGGCTTGGTTGAGATGCCTATAGTCAATGCAAACTCTCCATGAATTCTGCACTCTAGTTGTCAGGAGCTCTCCATGCTCATTTCTTATTGTTGTGACTCCATATTTCTTGGGCACCACTTGTACTGGACTGACCCATTCACTGTCTGAGATGGGGTAAATGATATCTGCTTCAAGTAGTCTGGTTACTTCTTTCTTGACAACTTCTAAGATGGTGGGATTCAATCTTCTTTGAGGCTGACGGACAGGCTTTGCTCCCTCTTCTAAGAATATTCTGTGTTCACAAACTTGAGGGCTAATGCCTACTATATTCGCCAAGCTCCATCCAATTGCTTTCTTATGTTTTCTCAGCACACTGAGTAGCTGTTCTTCCTATTGAGAAGTGAGTTCCTTTGCAATGATGACTGGAAACTTCTGCTTGTCCTCAAGGTAAGCATACTTGAGGTGTGGAGGAAGGGGCTTTAATTCTAATTTTTACTCATAGTTAGGCTCTGGATCATTCGGGGCTGGTGATAATGGTAAAGTCTTCTCATTGTTTTCAGAAAGTGTCCCCACACTTGGATCTTGCTCCATGTACTTCTCTTGTAATTCTTCCTGGTGAACTTCAGCTACAGTTTCATCAATAATGTCGCATTGGAAGATAGAATGATCTTCCAGAGGATGCTTCATAGCTTCATTTAAACTGAAACCCACTGTTCTGCCATCTGTCTCAAAGGAGTAAGTTCCTGAGAATGCATCCAGCTTGAACTTTGAAGTCTTCAGGAATGGTCTTCCAAGCAGGATTGATGATGGTCTTCCTGAGTCATTAGGGGGCATTTCCAGGATGTAGAAATCAATGGAAAATGTGAGCCCCTTAATGCTCACTAATACATCTTTAGCAATTCCAACTACTGTAATAATGCTTTTATCTGATAACACAAAATGAGCTACCGACCTTTTTAAGGGAGGGAGCCTCAAAGTATCATATATAGACAAAGGCATTATACTAACACATGCTCCTAAATCACACATGCAGTTAGAAAAATTTACACCTCCAATGGTACAGTTAACCATACATGGACCTGGATCACTACATTTTTCAGGTATATTTTCCATTAAAGCAGATATAAAACTACCTAAAGGAATAGTTTCTGATTCATTAATTTTATCTTTATGTATGCACAAATCCTTTAGAAACTTTGCGTATTTAGGTACCTGTTGAATAACATCAAAAGGGGGAACAGTTACCTTGACCTTTTTGAATATTTCTACCATTTTGGGATCAAGTTCCATCTGCTTTCTGGTTTTTCTTGCAAGTTATGGAAAGGGAATAGGATGGGCGCAATTTACAGCTTCTGCATCCTTTGGTGCTTCATTCTGTGGTTGAGCTTCCTCTTCTTCAACTATGTCTTGTACATCCTCTTCCTCTTCAGCATCTTCCACTTCCACCACATCCTCTGCTGGCACGTGTACTGGTGGGCTTGGCTCTTCATGGTTCCTTTCCTGTAGTGTGGTTCCAGACCTTAGAGTGATGGCATTGATGCCACCCTTGGGATTGGGTAGTGGTTGAGAAGGAATTCCACTGGAGCTTGAAGGTTGATGTGTGGAATTAAGTGATGAATCCATTCGGGAGACGAGAGCTTGTAAAGTGGCAGTCAAGCCATTCAGACTAGAGTTCAGCTGAGCCTGCATGTCTTGTTATCCTTGCGCAAGAGAACGGAGCATCTCGTCATTTGATGAGGAATTAGAATAAGTGATATGAGGAACTTGTTGTTGGTTGTGCTAGGTTCCTTGTGATTGTCTTAGGTGAGGTGCTCTGTAAGGTTGATTCTGATTCTGCTTTCTTTTGTTATTGTTGTTATTCCACCTCTGGTTTCCATTATTGTCTCTGCCTCCTCTGTTAAAGTTATCCCTCCAGCCATGGTTAGAATTATCTTTCCATCCTTGATTAGAGTTTTCCTGCCATCCATGGTTATAGTTGCCACCTTGGTTGTAGTTGTCACCTTGTTGATTGTATCCTTGATTCGGGCGGTCATAGAAGTTGTGAGTGGCTGCCACAGTGTTGTCTTCCTGGAGCTGCAGACATTCATCAGTATAATGACTATAATCAGTACAGATCCCGCATACTCTTTGTGGAACTAACTTTTGGATTTGTTGTGGTGAAGGCTGAGCTTGTTGTGCCTGGTGTTGATTTAACTGCATCTGCTTCAGTAGGTTGGTCATTTCACATATACTCTGGGTGAGAGCAGTAGTCTCTTTGATAGAGGAAATCTCTGCAACAGCTTTTGAGTGGCTACGCCTCGGCCTGTGATTCCTAGTGGACTCAGCTAAGTCGCTGATCAGCTGCCATGCTTCATCTGTGGTTCTGTACTTTTTCATGGAACCATTACTAGCACCATCTAGTGTGTTCTTATCCTGGGGATTCATTCCTTGAGTGAAGTAGCTGATCAATACTAGTCTATCAATCATGTGATAGGGGCATGCGTCTAGAAGGTTCTTAAAACGCTCCTAGTATTCATAGAGAGTCTCTGAGTCACCTTGAACAATGCAGGAGATCTCTTTTCTTAGTCTATCTGTGACTTCAGCTGGGAAGTATTTTTCCAAAAATTATCTCCTGAGTGTATCCCAGTTGGTAACCGTTACTTTAGGTTGGGAGTAGTACCACTCCCTTGCTTTTCCCTCAAGAGAAAACGGAAAGACAGTCAACCGAATAGAAGTTTCATCTGCACCATTATGCCTAACAGTAGAACAGGCTGTCTGGAAATCTCTAAGGTGCTTAATAGGCTCTTGAGCAGGTAAGCCATGAAACTTGGGCATCAAGTTGATTAATGCAGTCTTCAATTCAAAATCTGTAGCCAGATTTGGATGATGCACTTGATAAGGTTACAGTGTAAAATCTGGGGCACCAGCTTCCTGGAGAGTAATCCTCCTAGGTGCTGCCATGTTACCTGCACGTGAATCAACTGAATCAGTAGTAAAGGAGCTTGTTTCACTCTCAGATGGCGGTTCAGATTTGCCCTCAGATGAGACTGGTGAATCGATAATAATCACTTCACCACCCTCGGAGGCTAACCGACGTCGAGTTCGTCTAATATGTGAAAGAGTTCTTTCAATTTCAGGATCAAATGGGACTAAACTCGGATCAGGCAATGAACGCGTCATTCAATGAGAAAAACAAATAGCTCATGGTAACAGAAGTAAAAATAAAATATGCAAAAAAATAAAATATATACACTAATTAATAGTTTAGCACACTATTGCAACGTCCCCAGTAACAGCGCCAAAAATTGATGTGTGGCAGAAGTTAACCAATTTAGAGATTTCAATTAAGAGAACAGCGTTGCACGTATAGCTCTTAACCGGCTAAGATTTACCTCACCAATTTAAAAAGGGTTGTCACAAATTTTAGAAATAAATTACTGGGAGTATTAGTCCCAGGTCGTCTCCCAACGAGTTGCAGGAAAGAGTGCAATTTTATTAACTAGGGGTTTTCAGAAAAATTAAGTTTTGATAATAAGTAACTAAAATGATTAAAAATTAAAGCAATAAAAATAAACTAAGAATAATTATTGATACTCCAAATAAAAGGCCTTGACTGGGGGAATAATTAAATAGAATTTCTATCCTTGTTGGGATCTTCTCAAGTGTAGTGTAAAAAGGGTGTTGTTCTCACTCGGTTATCCCTTACTAAATAAGGAAAAGTATGGTGATTAAACTAACTCTTACCCTCAAATCTAGGGATGGCAACGGGTACCCACAGGGGCGGGGACATGCCCCCCCCCCCCCCCCCCCCCCCCCGCCTCCATATCCAGTCCCCGTCCCCGCCCCGTCTCCACCACGGGTAACGGGGACTCCGTATCCCCCGGGGATCGGGGACTCCACGGATATCCGTGGATTTTTAAAAAATTAAACAAATTTGAAAAAAATTGGGAAAAAATTAAAAAAATCATATCAATAATCATGTTCTTTGTCTCTAAAGCATTAACAACAACAAAGACATTAACAATATTAACAACAACAAAGACATTAACATGTTCATAGTCTCCAAAGACATTAACAACAACAAACAATATCAAACATATCCATAAAACAACCAAAGTATCAAACATATCCAAAAACTACAAAGCATAATTCATCACATTGTAGAATTCTCAAGCCTTTTTCATGATGTAATGGTAGTGATGGTAAATTCCGATTTGTTTGAATCCTACATAAAATAGAAGAATACAATTAAGAGTTAAAATCGTAAACTTTTCTCAAAATATAAATCATGAATCAGAATCATATTAATCTAAAATATAAATCATGAATCAGAATCTCATTAACCTAACTTCAGATTAACTCAAAATTGACTCTGAAATATAAATCAGAATCAGAAATCAAAATCACATCAACCTAACTCAGAAATATAAGTTAAAAATCAGAAATTCAGAATCGAAATCAGATTAACCAAACTTCATATTAACTTAATATTAACTCAGAAATATAAATCAAAATCAGAAATCAAAATCATATCAACTTAACTCAAAAATATAAATTAAAAACCAGAAATTCAGAATCGAAATCAGATTCACCTAATCAGAAATTCAAAACTTAGAAATTTAGAAATTCAAAACTCAGAAATTCATTAACCTAATCAAAAAGTCAGAAATTCATTAACCTAATCAAAAATTCAGAAATTCAAAACTCAGAAATTCAGAAATTCATTAACCTAATTAGAAATTCAGAATTTCAAAACTCAGAAATTCATTAACCTAATCAGAAACTCAGAAATTCAAAACTCAAAAATTCATTAACCTAATCAGAAATTCAAAAATTCATTAACCTAATCAGAAATTAAGAAATCCAATTAACCTAATCAGAAACCACAGGCTGACTTACCCGACGGAGAAAAGGAGAAGACCAGCGATGATGACCGGCGACGAGTCTGCCACGACAAGGAAAAGAAGACGACGTTGCCGTGAGCTCGCGACGGTGAGCTCGACACCTGCAGTGAGCGACCGAGCCACTAAGGGGGTCTGGGGTGGAAAGCGGCGCTGAGGACCCATAGGGTGGGAGGTCTGTCGGCGGAGACTTGAACTGCGGGGTCGGGGGTTTGAACTTTGAGGATGAGTGGACAAGAGAGGAGACTTGACTGTGGCGCTGAGGAACCCAGAGGGTGGAAGGTAGCGGTCGATGGGAAAGAGACAGGAGGGGGCAACGGGCTGAGCGCTTGAGGAGGAGTGGAGAGGCAGAGGAGAGGAACTCTCACTCTCTGAAGCAGGGATAGGGATTAGGGAAGGATGTGTGATTTGTGAATGTGGTATGCGACGGCTAGGGTTAGGTTACATGTTATATATATATATATATATATATATATATATATACAGGGATATTTTCGTCTTTTCACACAAACGGGGATTTAACGGATCCCCACGGGGCGGGGACCTCTACCCCCACCCCCGCCCCGTTTATTATACGGGGCCCCGTCTCCCGTCCCCGCGGGTGAAAATCAGCCCCCATATCTGCTCCCTGGTGGGTAAATCCCCGCAGGTACCCGTCCTGCTGGGGATTTTTGCCATGCCTACTCAAACCTAGTCCTCTCCTTTGGGGAGGTCTAGTGTTAGTAGGTATGGAATTAGCTAACAATGTCCAATTCAACCAAGCACTTGAGCATTCCAACTCAAGTATCTCCTCTTAATCAACCCCCATGTCAAGTAGAAATTCTACTCCATTGACATGAAATTAATAATCGTAAAAATATGAGAAGACATAATAAAATAAAATAAAATAGAGAATTAAAATTAATTAAAATAAAAATAACTCTATATATTAATAAATTCAGAACGCAACATAATTATCTGAACAGAGTCAATGAGTAACTAATTAAAAATAAGGGAATAAGGAAACAAACTAAAGTAATGTCTTCAATGGAGGTAATGACTCTCAGCATCCAAAAATCCAAGCAAAAGCATAAACTATCAATGTAATGCAAATCTAAAAGTTCATATCTAAAACTGAAGTAATTCTAATGTGATGAATCTGAATGCGTGTGGATGCGTGTTGAGTCTCAGCATGTTTCCTAGGTTTAGTCTGTGTTTCTGTGCCGAAAACTGGGTCAAAATGCGGCCCGAAATCGCCCCCAGCGTATTCTGTTATTTTTTGCAGCTCGCACAGGTCACGCGTACGCGTCATCCACGCGTTCGCGTCATTCAGCAATTTTTCTTGTCACGCGTTTGCATCGTTCACGCGTTCGCGTCATTCGTGCAGGCTTCAATCCATGCGTTTACGTCAGGCAAACATTCGCGTCGCTGCAATTTCTCCATTTTGCGCGTTCACGTGAGCCATGCGCTCGCGTCAGTGTTCGCTGGTCATCTCCTTAGTTTATTGTGCTCCTTCCATTTTTGCAAGCTTCCTCTGCATTCTCTAAGCCATTCCTGCCCTATGAAGCCTGAAACACTTAACACACGGATCACGGCATCGAATGGTATAAAGGAGAATAAAAATACATAATTAAAAGATCTCTAGGAAGCAAGTTTTCAACCATGGACAATTCTTGGGAAGGAATTGTAAATACATGCAAATCATATGAATAAGTGGGTGAAGACTTGATAAAACCACTCAAGTAAACACAATATAAACACAATTTCAAGTGTTATTAAGGAGAATGATGCATGAATTAAAACTGAATTAAACTAAAAAAGGATTCAAGGTGAAAACAAATCGGAATCCACATTGAAAAATATTGTTCTTGATTCTGCAGAACAGAATGTAGGAGACAATTCTGTTTTGTCTCTTAATGAAGCAGAGAATTCTGGAATTCTCAACAATGCAGAACTTAATCATATCCAATCTGAGATCACTTTAATAAAATTCAGAGAATGGAAGTTCTTGAAGAACTATTCACATGAGTTTATTATTGGAGATCCATCTCAAGGAGTTACCACAGGATTCTCAAGTAGAAAAGGGCCGAACTCAATGATCTTGCTCTCATATCTCAAGTGAAACCCCAAAACATGAAGGAAGTCCTTGATGATCCTTCTTGGATCAAGGCAATGGAGGAAGAATTAGTCCAATTTGAAAAGAATGCGGTTTGGACTTTGGTGCCTAATCCAAATGGTAAGAAGGTAACTGGTACTAAGTGGATTTTTTAAAATAAATTGAATGAGGATAGTAATTTTAGACACAAAGCTAGACTAGTAGCTCAATGGTATGACCAAGAGGAGGGCATTGACTTTGATGAGTGGTAGATGATTATCGTTAGTTAAGAATTTTCACAAAATAATTCTGTTGATAGTATAGTTCCCAACCAACAAACAATCTTCCATCAAAGTTTAGAATGACAAATTGTCACTCTTCAAAACAAATATAAACCGAGAGTTTTAATTTCCGGGTCGTCTCCCAAGGACTAGTGATCAATGAGTGCACAATTTTGGTTGTGAAGGCAAAAGTGATTTTCAATAAAGAGATAAACAATTAAAGGAATAAAAGAACATTCAAAATTGCAAGTAATGAACTAATAAAGGAATTAAAGAACTAACTATGTAATATGAACAAGTAAGATATAAAAGGGATTGATGTATGTGTGTGTATGTGATTCAAAGCATAAATGGAATCTTGGCTTTGGATGAGCTAGGGATCCTTTCCTTGTAACTACAACTATGACAATTGTAATGGATTAATCTCACTTAGTTAACCCTTACATCAGAGAGTAGGTTAAGTGATCATAGTTGTTCTTAATCCACAAATCATAACTCACTTGCTAATTGCCTTAGCAACAAGTTAGCGTTAATAGAAACAAGAACAATTAACAATCCAAGAATTATCACTAAATGTTGGACATTCCAACTCTAGAAACCCATATGCTCATTTTACCCAAGCCAAGAGGTGGAAATTTAACCCATAATTAAAATTGACATTTCCACAAACACTTGGTGGGCATAAACACAAATTATGACAAAATTGAGAAAATGCTTGAAACTATGAGCAACAAATAATCAAAAGCAACAATAGCAACTCAACCAAGCATGTAATAATCATCAATCATCAAAATCATCAACAAGAGATCAAAATTGCAAGAATTATATATATATATATATAATTCTTGCAATTTTGATCTCTTGTTGATGATTTTGATGATATATATATATATATATATATATATATATATATATATATATATATATATATATATATATATATATATATATATCAACAATATGACTTTAACTACAAGAAAGAATATCAAAATTGTAACTATAAAAAGTAGTAATTAAGAGATACTTACAATAGAGGCTAGCAAAAATCCAAGATCAAAAATGGAAAATGACACTTGAAATGTAAACCCTAATAGAAACCCTAATGGTGTTGAGAGAAAATTTAAAGAAAAACTAACCTAAAGCCTCCTACTACTATCTACTCTACTCCTAATGATGTGCTATGATTCTTCAATGTTTGCCCCTTGCAATATGAGCTCTAGCAATCAGAATTGGGCCTCTAAGCCTCTCAGAATGCGAGTCACGTGCGTTTTTAATGAAGGCATGTGCAGGTACTTGTGCGTACGCACAGACATGTGTGCACGCACACATGGCCGAAATCTGAGGTTGTGCGTATGCACAAAAGGCTGTGTGCACGCACACATCGCTACTCTTCCCCTTTGTTTCTTCATGCTTCCTCCTCCTTGCATGCTCCTCTTCCATTCTCACCAAGTCATTCATACCTTATACATCTGAAATTACTCACAAATAACATCAAGGTATTGAATGGAAGGCAAATAGAATAAAATTGACTAAATTGAGCACAAAAGATCATGTTTTCATAATCAAGCATAATTAAGGAGGAAAACTCAAAAGCATGCTATTTAAGAGAATAAGTGTAGGTTTGCATGATGAAATCCACTCAATTCTAACAAAAAATATCGTAAAATATGGATTCATCAATTCTCCCACACTTAAACACTAGCATGTCCTCATGCTAATCACAATCAAAGGAGATAAATGAAAGGGCAAACAATTTATTTAGCGTACTACCTATATGCATGCATCTATCTTAGATATTACCTACTAATATCTACTCTACTGAAATTTGGTAGAAAAAAACCATGAAATTTCAATCAATCCCAAGAAAGCCTTAGGGCCAAGGCAAAGAGCCAATGCACTATGATCAATGTGCAAAGAATTGAATTGAGATTTTCAAAACTAACAAACAACTTGCGAGAAGATACAATATAAGAAACAAGAACATAGAATTGAGCTATCGAACCCCTCACCAGATGTGTATTCACTCTATTCGCTCAGTGTTTAGGGTTTAATTACTTAATTCTCCTTTAATCATGTTTTTCAAAGATTTTCAAGTCATCTAACAATCAACTAGTATTTGATGTATGAAAACAAATATCATGAGTTCTTTGTAGGGCTGTAATGGTGCTAGGGTGAAGGTAAAATTAATATAGTTAAGTGGACTTAGTGAATTACATCTTTGATTAGCTTAAGTGTCCACTTAATTCTATACCATCCTATATACACATAACAAAACAACCTAACTACCCATTTATCTCCTATCTCACGTCCACTCATGCATTTTCTTTCCAAAATATAAACATATGCATCCTTTTATTTAGCTTTTTTATTTCATATGCTATTATGCACAAGATTTTATTTTTTTTAATTACAAAATCAAAATTTTCTTGTTTTTGTCAACAACAAGAGATGCATATGTCTTGAACAATGGATGCATGAGTAATTACCCATTTTCCAAATTTTGACAATGAATATCCTATGTAACTTCATCACCAATGTTTTCCAACAATTTTTCCTCACACTTTCAGTAACACACACACACCCCACCCAAGCTAATCAAAGAAGAAATCGAAGGATATCAATGATTTTTCACTTTAGGGAGAATAATGTGCTTAGAATCAAAACAAAAGGGATTTAAAGGCTCAAAAAGGGGTTACAAAGGTGGATTTAAGGGTTGGCCATATTGGTTAGTGAGTTCAATATCAAAAATGGCCTCAATCATACTAAATGCATTCAAACACCAAACATAGGACATAAAGATTCACGCAAATCTAAGAACACAATATAAAAGGAATATAACACACAAGAACAAACTTTATGGTTGGAAATGTACAACCATCTATTAGAGCTTAGATCTCACAAGATATGTTATTCTAGCTCTTTTTCTATGTTCTATGAAAAGGATACTTCAAGCAAGTTGAAAAATAAATTTTCAATTCAATCAATGGCATGCCCTAAGAAAGATTTCATGAAAATTTTTTGTTGTTTTACCAAACTATGCAACATGCAAATATTTACTACCATAAAACTATAAGCACTAAAATATATACAAATAAACTAAACAAAGTGCAATAAGAACAAAATTACCAAAAATGAAGAAAGAGACTCAAAGGTATTGCAAACTGTCTAAGAAAATAATTTTTACCCCCTCAAAGTTGCAGATCCTCCCCCACACTTAGTTAATGCACGGTCCTCCGTGCATGCTCATAATCCGGGAGAATGATAACTTGGGGGCTCCACCTTCAACTAGTGGTCACTGACATGGGTTGATGACTTCCATCATCCTCCTCTCCAACTAACTCTGATAAAGCTTTGGGAGTTGGGCCGGGATCTCTTCCTTGTAGTCTTGCCGCTATCCATTCGAAACGCTTGTGCTCAAGTCGCTCCATGTCGTGGATATCATGCAATATGTCTTGGAAGAGGTCCGGAAGAGACCGGAGAAACGGTAGAGGAGTTGATGAAGTTGGTGGATTTGATGATGGTGTTGTAGGTGCTTTCCTCTTGGAGGGTGTCTTCTTTTTCGATCCATCCAAATCTCTGTGTGGAATGAATTGGTTGCCTCTTGGTATCTTGAACATAACATCCGTCGGTTGCCTCTCTACCCCCGCTACTATAGCTAGACGCATCACCATCGATGGAAAAGCAATGTTGATCTTTTTCTTTTCAATGAGTTTCCAAATCGATGTGCGGATCAAAGAAAAAATGGCTATTTTCTTTCCTTCCAAAATAGACCAAATTAGCAAAGTAGATTTAAGTCAGACATAGGTAGCATGGGTGCTAGGAATTATATAGTTGGCCATAATTTGATGCCAAATACGTGCCTCGGCATTCAAATTGGAATAAGCAATACTAGCGGGAACAGATTTTCCTCCCTTGCTATATTCCCAGGATGCACCAGGACGGCCAATCTTCTTAAGAATAGGGGCCAAGGACATCCTCCCCTTGAACACATCCGCTTTGATCTTTGAATAATCGTCCTTCGCAGGCGGAATGTGGGGAATCTTCAGAAGAGCATCTAAAGTCTTGTTGGAAGTGTCCAACATCTTCTCTCGGAGGAATACTGACTCCGCTTCCCAAGCTTGATAGTTAGCATAGAATTCCCGCACCATGGATTTATTAACTTCAATGGGGTCTTGCTCAAGAAATCCCCAATGAAGCGAGGCAATCTTTTCGTGGATGATCGCCTTATATTTGTTTGGAACCTTCAGTGTCCTCTCCCAACGGATTGTTCTTTTCTCAATTGCTTCATATTGGGAGTCGGCTCTTCGGTTAACCAAAATACTTGGTCTCTCACTTTGGTAATCCATGAACGAAGTATTAGGAGGGCGAGTTGTTGGTTGCACAACCGGTGATGTGACCGGTGCTTTACCTTTCTTACACATCCTAAAAGGGGAAT